>NW_026617673.1:0-15964 GCF_000801105.2 Raphanus sativus
TGAGTAACCCCCATGCTTATTATGTTTCCACACCCAAAAATCCTCCTCTTCGAAGACCGGTTTCATTGCTACAATTCTTGCGATATCCTCCTCAAAGAATAGATCATGTAGCGTATTCAGGTTCCAGCATCTGGTTTCCTGGTCAATCAGTTTATCCACACAGAGAAGAAGGTCAACAAAGATATTTTTCATTAAAGGTCTTCTCATCACTTCTCCTTCAATCCACGCATCCACCCACACCGACACAGTTCTGCCATTACCGATCTTTTTAGTGATACCGAGGACCAGAAGCTCCTTCCCGAACTGAATGCTACGCCAAGCATATGATGGTCGCGGACCATTTCTCGCAGAAAGGAAATCACCATGAGGAAAATAACGGCTCTTGAAGAGTGAAGCGAAAAGTTTGGAAGACATATACCAGTGTTTTGTTTTAAAAATTTCAAATAGTTTGGAACTTATCCTCTTTTTTTTTGTTCCATAATAAAAGGATAAATCTAATGAGAATCATAAACATAATTTCATCTAGAAAAGATTTAGAAATGAATATAGAAGAAGAAGCCAATCAAAATCTTGTCAAAAAAAAAAGGGTTATAACCATTGGTTGTTCTGCATGGACCTTAACATTCGCCGAGAAACCCCAAGCCAGTCAAAGTCATTATCCTGACGAAAATACCCCCGAACGTGCTTCAAAATTACAGGCCAAGTCCTCTGTTTTATTTTTCTTCATAAAAAACACGAAGCACACTGAATTGTTCTTCTTCCTTCCCTCACAGCCACAGCTCTCGCGGACGATCTCTCTCATTCATCCTGAATCCAAAATCTGGGATAGGTTCGTGCTATATCTGCTTCGTTTGTCTCTGTAAACCACAAAAGAATAAAAATTGAGGAAACTGAATCGTCGGTTTCCCTGTTTGTGTTTTTTTTGACGTATTGCTTTGTTTGATCATTTCATGAAATGATCCACTCGGTTCTCGACGACTAAGTTTTTATCCTTTTTGATGAATCCATCTTTGTGATCCAATACTAGAAATCTTAGGTAACACAAAGAGTTGTGAGTTATAGTGTTTAATGATTCGAGGAAACACTAAGACGTTAATAAAGTTTAATCCTTTTGATGGTTTCTACAGAGCTTCCTTCACTGCTGATGGGTTTCACTTCTGTTTATCGATCTCTTACTGAGATATTTCCTCAGGTATATATTCTAAAAGTTGAAAATTTTCATTCTTTTGTGTGTTGTAATCTTATCGAAGTTTTACAAATAAAAAAAATGTCTCGACTGCAGATTGATGCACGAATGTTGAGAGCTGTTGCAATTGAACACCCCAAGGATGCTGATGAGGCTGCTGCCGTGGTTCTCTCTGAGATCCTTCCTTCCTTGCCCTCTCTTTCTACTCACTCTCGGAACAAGGCCTCTCCAAGTGTTTCAGCGCGTCAAGGTACATCCTTTAGCCCTTTGAAAATAATAATAACCTTTGCTGCTGCTGCTGCTGCTCTGGCTTGTACATTCATCCACACCTCAAGGTTCTTGTTTGATAAGTTACTTTGTTTAAATTTGCAGTAGAACGTGGTTTGCTTGCCTCCTCTTCTTCTTCAGAAACTATCCCCTTGGTTATTGGTCCTGGCCACGGTACCAGTGCTCCAAGTACTAGATTGGTCTCTGGTAGGATCTCGCCACTGATTGTTGGTCCTGGTGTTTTCCGCAAACATGTCGAAAGTGAGGAGCAAGTCCAATCTTTAGGAAAGGCTCCTGGAAAAGAGCACGGAGGAGACTATGATTTCTTTGTCAAGTCTTTTGATGTTCCCATCCTCCCAGAGGATGATGATCTTAACTCAGTGGTCCACGCTGTCCCACAAGAAAACCTCAAGTCTACTAGAGATTTTTGGCAAGAGCTTGGTGGTTCTCATATGACATGGAATCAAACAGATTCAATCACAAGCGTTGGTTCACTGAATGCTGCACAGAAGGGATCATGTTTTGAAGTTGGGACTGGGAGTAAAAATGACCAGCCGTCAAAGGGTTCACTGGCCAGTGAAAACGGTGATACTGAATCAAAGCGTTCACTGGCTAGTGTAAATGGTGATACTGAATCAAAGCGTTCATTGGCCTGTGTAAATGGAGATACTGAATTAGGTAGTGCTTTCAGCTCATCAACTCATGGCTGCAGTGTTGATCACCTTGAAGAGATTTTCCAAGACGCCAAAACTAACAAGGTACTGACACTCTTTACGCCTGTTAAAATGTTTTCCTTCTGTTTCACTTGTTCTGTGGCTCCATTTTTCCTTTTTCAAATATGAGAGCGTGTGATAGATACTGAGACATGATTCTTTTTGTCATTGTGCAATGATGTAGAGAACCTTGCTCGCTGTGATGGACTTGGTTATGAATCTGATGAAAGAAGTTGAACTTGAAGAGAAGGATGCAGATAAGTCAGAGTTAGAAGCTGCTAGGGGAGGTTTGGACACTCTTGAAAAGGTTGAGGAGTTCAGGAAGATGCTGAAACATGCCAAGGAAGCCAATGACATGGTGAGGTTATTTTATTACCTGTGCTCTTTTTTTTTGTATGATGGCATGGAAAACTAATTTGCTATTATGATATTTGCAGCATGCTGGAGAAGTATATGGAGAGAAGTCAATTTTAGCAACTGAAGCAAAAGAGCTTGAAAACCGATTGCTCAAGTTATCAGAAGAACGAAGCAAATCTCTTGATGTACTTGATGAGGCATGTTAGATCAGCTAACTTACCTTTTTCTGTGTTTCACACCGAAGAGAGATTTATGTAATTGTACGTTCTTTTGTAGATGCGTGAAACTCTTGAGATAAGACTAGCGGCAACATTGGAGATGAAAAAGGCTGCTGAGCAAGAAAAGAAAGCAAAAGAAGACTCTGCGCTTAAGGCACTTGCTGAACAAGAGGCCATCATGGAGAAAGTAGCCCAAGAATCAAAGCTTCTTCAGCAAGAGGCAGAGCAAAACTCTAAGGTAAAATTTCACTGTTGTAATAAAACTTTACAGATAACTCTCTTCTCAGTGTCTCATTCATTCCCATACTCTTTTTCCTTTTTGCAGCTTCGAGAGTTTCTTATGGATCGTGGTGAGGTCGTTGATTCCTTACAGTAAGTCCCCATTCTCGACTTGACAAACGTACATTGGTCCATTGTTTTCCTGTGGATATTTGTTACAAATGGATCTCTCTAATCTCTGCTTGGTTCTTTGAGCAGAGGAGAAATATCTGTCATATGTCAAGATGTGAAGCTGTTGAAAGAAAAATTTGACAAGAGTGTGTCAACAACAACAAAATCAGTTACCTCAAGCCTGACTAGTTCACGTGGATCATCATCTATGAGGAGCTTGGTGCTTGAGAATCCTGCTGAGCTGTTGAATGGAATTTTTGAAACCTCAAGCAAGAACAAGAGCCCAGAAGAAGAAGAAGAAGAAGAAGCATCTTACTACATGAAGAAAGAGAAAAATGATCGTAGAGAGCTTCTTGAAGATGGTTGGGACATCTTTGAGAAGGATATTGAACTTTAAGGTGGGGTTGGTGGCTTGGTGATGAAGGAAAGGGCTGGTATTGAAATAGAAAACGCTATAACCTAGAGAATAAAATGGATTTGTGACCATGTTTGGATCAGGGATTGTATGAGCTTTTGATTCTCTTGTGTGTTTGAAACCTAAACCAGATCACTTATGAGCTTTAATAGTACTACAGTATAGCTTTGTGCAAGATTTTTATCAAATCCACAAAAAGTAAAATATGTTTAGTAGTACTCTTTTATGTGGTCGTGGGACCTACACAGCCTAGAGACTCCAAAACCAAACAAAAATAAGAAAAGGCTTTAAACATGGGCGGTCCGTTGAGAGAAGCCATAAAACTTCGAAAAAAGAAAAAGACAAAACCTTTCGGACACTCCTAAAAATATCATAAACTGACGGACACACTCACTCACAGATGGGTATTCTCAGATTATCTATGTCTCAATAGCAATCTTAGAAGAAGCTCGTGTTCTGCTTCGGTGGCGTTGATGATGCTTACGCGACAGTAAGCTCGACTTTCTCTCTTTTTTTTTTTTTTTAATTAACACCTTTGTCTCTTCTTTACGCTTTCTTTTGTTCCCTAAAGTGTTTCGATTTATCTTTGATCACTGGGACTTCTTGTTAATGTTGGTTCCTACTACTTCATCTCCTTCCAGGTGAAATGTCCATTTTTTTTTTCCAAAAAAAAGGGAAAACTTTGCTAAATTGGGTTTAGTTTTGGGATGGCTACTTAGCTGATTCGATGCTCCATTCTTGCAATCTCAGATCAATTTTCTTGATTTGAGTTAATTGGTTTCTGTTTTTGTCTTTCATTCAGTTTAATTAGAAGAGCTTTGCTGTTTGATCTGTCCTCTTAACAATAATAACATAAGATGTTTGTTGTTCTGCTTGTGCTTTCAGGGATATATTCATTGCCTAGATTGCTAAAGCTTTTAGGGAAAAAGAGAGAAGCTTTGTGCCTTTTTTCTTTAAAAAAATGGCTGTTTGGTCACCATCAGCTGGGATAGGATCTTGTTGTCTTCTTAACAATGACATCACTGAAACATGGAGGTTTCCTTCTGTCTGTTTTCCAGCGTGTAAGAACAAGACTAAACGCGGATCTGAGACACTGAGAGTTACAAGAAAACATATCTCAAGGGATTTGGTTACAAGTGCGTTGCAAAGTTATCATCATCGGTTGAGTAAGATTCGTGCTTCAAAAACTTCTACCGAACTGAAAGAAGAGGTATCTACAAGAAGCGCTAAGGTTGATGACCTAAAGAAGAAGGTAACAACAACATCCTATTTGTTCAGGACCAAGTCTGGTGCTCTTGTTAAAGTTAAAGTCGAAAAGAAGAGGGAGGAAAAGTACAGTATCATGGTTTATGTCTCATCCTTGGAACTGAGTAGTAGTAGTCTGGTGATGGTTTGGGGTGTCTACAGGTCTGACTCTTCTTCTTTCTTGCCTCTTGATTTCGAGAGCTCCTCTCAAGATTCACAAACCCACACAACGGAAACTCCCTTTGTTAAAAGCTCCTTGTCTGATGATGAGTTAATGCTTGGGCTAGAGTTTGATGGGAAAGAGTCTCCTTTCTACCTATCGTTTCGCCTGAAGGATCCGAATGGTGTAGAAATGCTGACTCACAGGGACACATACTTCTGTATCCCGGTTGGTTTTACTGCTGGTCGTCCTTTGCCACTAGGCCTGTCCCCTGGAGCAGATGCTGAGTCGTGGAACTTCGCCTTCTTTTCAAGAAACTCGAAGAGCGTGGTTTTATGCTTGTATGATGATACCACAACCGATAAGCCTGCTTTAGAGCTTGATCTTGACCCTTATGTCAACAGAACAGGTGATGTCTGGCATGCTTCAGTTGAGAAGACATGGGAGTTTGTTAGATATGGGTTCCGTTGCAAGGAATCATCTACTCACTCTGAAGAAGAAGAAGAAGATATTGTTTTGGATCCATACGCCACAGTTATTGAGAAATCCATCTCTCAGAAGTTTCTTGGAAGCTTATACAAAAACCCTTCCTTTGATTGGGGAAGAGATGTGTCTCCAAACATACCACTGGAGAAACTCATCGTTTACAGGTTGAACGTAAAGGGCTTTACACAGCACAAGTCCTCCAAGTTGCCGACTAACACAGCAGGGACTTTCACCGGTGTAGCTGAGAAAGTGAACCATTTGAAAACACTTGGAGCCAACGCTGTTCTCTTGGAGCCAGTGTTCTCCTTCTCCGAGCAAAATGGTCCTTACTTCCCATTTCATTTCTTTTCACCAATGGACATGTACGGCGCAGCTAACTCGATGAAAGAGATGGTAAAGAGACTGCACAGTGAAGGGGTTGAGGTGCTTTTGGAAGTAGTTTTTACACATACTGCAGACTCTGGAGCTCTCCGTGGCATTGATGACGGTTCTTATTATTACAAAGGAAGAGCTAATGATTTGGATTCCAAAAGTTACTTGAACTGTAACTTTCCTGTTGTTCAGCAGTTGGTTCTAGAGAGCCTGCGTTATTGGGTGACTGAGTTTCACGTAGATGGGTTTTGTTTCATCAATGCTTCCTCTCTCTTGAGAGGCGTCCACGGTGAGCATCTCTCTCGTCCTCCCTTGGTTGAAGCAATATCTTTTGATCCACTCCTTGCAGGAAGAAAACTCATTGCTGATTGCTGGGATCCATATGACATGGTCATGGTGACAAAGGAAGTACGGTTCCCTCATTGGAAGCGATGGGGGGAACTCAACACAAGATACTGTCGAGATGTGAGAAACTTTGTGAGGGGAAGAGGCCTTCTCAGCGATCTAGCTACTAGAATCTGCGGAAGCGGTGACGTATTCACAGATGGAAGAGGTCCTGCTTTCTCCTTCAACTACGTTTCAAGAAACTCAGGACTCTCTCTTGTGGACTTAGTCAGTTTCAGCGTTGGCGGCGGCCCTGAGCTAGCGTCAGAGCTAAGCTGGAACTGTGGGGAAGAAGGAGCAACGAACAAATCAGCTGTTCTTCAGACAAGGCTGAAGCAAATCCGGAACTTCTTGTTTATACAGTACATTTCGCTTGGAGTCCCTGTGCTCAACATGGGAGATGAATGTGGAGTCTCTACAAAAGGATCGCCGTTGCTGGAATCACGGAAGCCCTTTGACTGGAACATGTTGGCGTCAGCTTTCGGTTCACAGATCACGCAGTTCATCTCTTTCATGACTTCGGTTAGAGCAAGGAGAAGCGATGTGTTTCAGAGGAGGAACTTTCTGAAACCTGAGAACATTGTTTGGTATGCAAACGACCAAACTACTCCGAAGTGGGAAGACCCTGGTTCCAGATTCTTGGCGTTGGAGATCAAAGCAGAGACAGAGGTAGAAACAACCGCGTTGTTACCTGTTGAGCCAACCGAGCCAAAGAACAATGACCTGTTCATTGGGTTCAATGCAAGTGATCAACCTGAGAATGTTATTTTACCTTCACTTCCTGATGGAAGGGAATGGAGGCGGTTGGTGGACACAGCTCTTCCTTTCCCAGGGTTTTTCTCTGTTGAAGGAGAGACAGTTGTAGCAGAAGAAGAAGAAGAGATGTTACAACCAGTGATGTATGAGATGAAGCCGTACAGTTGCACCCTTTTTGAAACCATCAATGCTACTACTGCTTAGAAACTCAAATTGTGATCTTTGTATATGTTGAATATTGTGTTATCATGTTTGAAATAAGATTTATTTAATCAAATCAATTAGACTACAAGATTTCCGCAGATCAGTGATCATTCTAACAAATGTAATTACCGGTTCTGATAAGAGGTGTCCATGAAACGGACATGCCTTTTATGGATTCAAAGGATTAACCATTTTCTTATTTCATTATATATATAAGGAAAGAAGATATTCCCCATGATTTAAGTGTATAAAGATGGTATGTATTTCTTTCATTTAGTGTGTGATAAGATTTGATTTGATGCTTAGGGTTTGTAACCTTGAGCAGTTACATAGCCGATTCTATAAGTAAAACTCAAGAAACTTACTCTGGTTCATTCTCTTTTGTTTTTAATTTGAAACGTGATCTGCAAAAATGAACAAAGGCAGCTCCCCAAAATGTCAGGATAAATCAAAGGAGATGGAGAAACCGAAGAAACTCAAAGGTAAAGTGTTTTTTTTTCTGTTCCCATCAGAATATTTCTTATTAAATAAAATTCACAATTCCAAAGTTTCTGATCCTCTGATGAACAGAGGACTCTGCTAAGGAGACCGTGGAACACAAGCAAGTTCCAGAGAGTGAGAATCCGAAAACAGATGCCAAAGAAGAAAAAGAATCTGATGGAACTTCAGACAAGAAGGATAAAAAGGAGAAGAAGAGTTGCTGCAAAAAATGCAAGGCCAAAGCAAAGTTGATGAAGCAAAAACTTAAAGGTGAGTGTGTGTGTTTTGTTCCCATCAGAAGTTTAAAAGTTCACAACTCTAATTTTTTTTTGTCTTTGTGATGAACAGAGGAATCTAATGAAGAGGATGAGAAACAAAAACAGAAAACAGAGAAGGCGAATGAGGAAAAAGGATCTAAGGTAACTTCAGATGTGAAGGCTGAAAAGGAGAAGAGCATCATAGCATGGCGACACAAGAGTACAAAGAAAGATAAGAGTCATGGTAAAAACTCCTTCAGCGTCAACCCTCCCTGTCAAACCGCTAGGTCTATGTACCACGGTGGACCCAACTTTTCAAACCCGTGGAACATGTACGCACCACCGAGAGTTATGTATCCGGCATTTGCGAAAGGGCCAATGTACGGACAATGTGGCGGTGGTGGTGGTGGTCCGTTTCAGCAGCCATACCAACCCATGAATCCAGCAGCAATGTATAGAGGTGCTATAATGTCACCGTATCCGCCTATGGCAGCAGCAGCAGCTATGTATCCTCCTCCCTATTGGCAAACCAGACCGTACACAGATGCTAATCCTATCACGCGTTACACTACCTACCGTGACAATTACACAACCTACCGTGACAATTACTCTTACTTCTTCATCTAAGTTCCTCTTAATTATTAGTCCTTATGTTTTTTTCCTCTGTTTTTCTTTTTTATCTAACAGATGAAAAAAAAAACTAAGGCATTTCTTTGTAGACTCCAAAGAGAGAACATATAATCATTTGATAAAGAGATTGAAACTAGATTCATTCAACATCAAGCCATTACATGAAAATGAAAAAAGTATCAAGTCTTGTCAAATCAAAAGATTTTTAAGTTATCAATCATCCACCTCTAGCCTCTCTTCGAGCAGCATCGTGGAGTAAATCAACATCGACTCCATCAGGAGGTAACTGCACGTATCTCACCACAGATCCTCTGATGAAACAGTTTCTCACCGACAGCTACACAATTCACCAGAGAAAAAAAAACATAAGCAAAATACTCTTTGAGAAGAGTCTTAAAGATAGGAGAATAGAAGTGGCAGAGATACAAATATTAAGCTAAAAACATTTGAGTATCATTCCACAGACAAATTGCAAAGAAATTGCAATTCTGAGTAAGACTTGAAAAATCTCAACGGCTACACAAACTAAAGTATCGAAATCGTGATAAAACATGTCAACTCATCACCTTAGACTCCCTCTGCGTTTGTAGATGGAATCAGTAATTTCACCTTAAAAGCTTCTCAATGTTTGTTATAGGCTTATAGTAAAAGCTAGAACACGTACGAGATATACATAACCTAAAGAATACGTACGTCACAAAAATAAGAAAGATTGACACATCTGCAAAAGCCAATCTTTAAACTTTCACATTCACATAGAGAGACCAAGGCAAGCTCTAAATAATATTATTACCATTTTTTGCTTTAATAAGATAAATAGATATACACTTACTTTATCCGATCACCATATATATACAATAATGTAAGTTATGTAAATAATACTTTTTAAAACAAAATTGTTATAGTAAAAATAGAAAGTATAAAATTTTAAAATTATGTAAAGACAAAATATTTTCATTTGTGGTGATGTATTATATGCTAAAATGATAAAATATGTAAATATATAAGAGATATAAATCGTGATCACACATATAAATAATATTATTACCATTTTTTGCTTTAATAAGATAAAACTTACTTTATCCGATCACCATATATATTCAATAATGTATATCATCCTAAACATATATACACCAAATATTCACAGTATATACTAAGCTCGATATGCAAGCATATATCAATAACCTATAAGGCTATGTATATATATAGTTACAAAACCCTAAAGAAAACTTACAGAAGAAAAACAAAAGAAGCAGAAGCTAAGACAAACATGAAGGTGTGTATACACATTCCAATTTTCGAAGCATAATCAAAAATATTTATCTCTTTTTGAGCTTATTCCATCTCTTGCAGCTGCTAAGTTGGATTCGAACTATAAAGCAAAACGTCTTAAACCATGCAAAGGAGTTCAAAGGTTTGGTTGCACGATAAAACCTTTTCAATCTTCATCTTCATAGAATTAATGTTTTTCAATATCTTCATACAATGTTGTACATAATATGTTTTTAGTTAAATTATATTTAATAAAAGCAACAAATCTTGCAGGTCATTTCCGTTGTCTAGGAGCTCAGGTCTCTTCTGAAGTCCAAGACATCTGTACAAACTCCTTCGCCTTCTATGAACCATCTCATGACCCGAAACCACCAGAAGCCGATGAGGACCTCCGGTTTGATAATGAAGACGTGGTGTTCAGTGGATTTCTAACGATCGAGACGCTTGGTGAAGAACCTGAAACACCAAGATTCACTTCCGTTGAAGAAGAAGATGTAACCGGAGCACAAAAAGATATTGCAAAGCTCTTAACTAAGAAGCTAGACAAGCTTCTTGAGGAATATCGCGAGTATAGTAGCAGTAAGCAAGTCGAGAGATCGAAGAATGCAGAAGGAGATAGAGAATCAGTTGACGTATGTCCTTCACAAGGTTATGATCGTATTGGCTTTACAAAGAGAAGCAAAGAAGTAATGACGAGAAAGGATTTACTTACAAGCCTCTTCAAAAGAAGAGAGGCAGTAGAAGGAGAGTGTAATACCATGGAGAAACATGGCCAAGGAGATTTGATTAAAAGTGTGTTCGAGAACCTCCAAAATGATGATTATATGCACAAGAAGAAAGACATCAGAAAGGTTCAGTCTCTCTATTTCTTTTTAATCTTTCAAGTGTTTTCAAATGTCGATACGTCATCAACAGTATTATGAAAGTTTTTTTTTGGTTATAGAATGTTCAAATCTTCCGGAGTAGAGTCCATCCTGTTCTCTGTACAAGTGCAAGAGACGATAAGGAGATAGATGACAGCAGAAGCTGCACCAACCTCAAGGATCCTCCTCTTAACGGAGGGTTTCTTGTTTCAAGTTCCATCTTGGAGCCGAACAGGAAAAAGGAAAAATGGATCAAGACTGACGCAGAGTGTAAGTCAAGATCCTATAGATAGAACATTGAACACTATTCGTTTTTATTTATGTCTTTCAAGAGTTCTCATGTCGCGTATTTTTTTTTTTTGCAGATCTTGTTCTGGAATTTTGATGAACAACTTTGATTGTTTAATAGATAGTAATTTTATAGATTACATGTAAGCTTGATTGGAGACTACTTTGATTGTGTAACATCAATAGAGGTTTGCTGCAATTTGTGTTGTTGTTCATCAAAAAAAAGAAAAAAAATGATGAACAACAACACAAATTGCAGCAAATCTCTATTGATGTTACACAATCAAAGTAGTCTCCAATCAAGCTTACATGTAATCTATAAAATTACTATCTATTATTGTGTTGCAAAATGTTATGTAGTCTAGTTTAAGCCAATTAATGATAAATTTTTTATTCTACTCAAATTTTACAGTTCAAAGTAGTGTTAAACTGCTCATAATTATCACATCTCGGCTTCAAAACGAATCACTGCTGCAACTAAAATGCCTAACCGATGATATACGACATGACCCACACTGTTTCTTGAGCTTGAGCTCTAATTAATAAAGATTAGAACCTATGAAACTCAACATAGAGAAATCACTAGAAACAAAGGTGTTGAACTTGATGTTTCTTAGACCAACCAGATTCAATCGTTTCCAGTGTCACTGATTAAGACAGAAACAAACAGAAAGGAAACCTAAACTACTAAGAAAGTAAACACATATCATATCATCTTTTATGTAGACTACTTTATTGCAAATTCTTTAACAAAAAGAAAGCAAACACTACCAAAGGGCACTGAAACAATTGATTGATTAATCATGACCAAAGTTCACAAAAAGCTAAAGCCAACGTAGAAATTCAATACCTTCCTTGTAACCTATCACTAAGCTTTAGTATCTTATCTCTTCTTCCTTCTCTACTTAGCCACCCAAGAAGAGGCAATAACACTCCTCAGTCGCCTTCTACATAACTAAACTCCCACTTAGACTCCATCTTCATCAGCAAAAGAACAAACATTCTTTACACACAGGAAGCGTTTTCAATACATCAAACAAGAAGAAGAAGCAAAGAGATCCAAAACCGTCGGTTGCATATGAGCGCGGATTGGGCCCATGTACGCACCACCGAGAGTTATGTATCCGGCATTTGCGAAAGGGCCGATGTATGGACAATGTGGTGGTGGTGATCCGTTTCAGCAGCCATACCAACCCATGAATCCAGCTGCAATGTATAGAGGTGCTATAATGTCACCGTATCCGCCAATGGCAGCAGTAGCAGCAGCTATGTATCCTCCCTATTGGCAAAGCAGACCGTTCACAGATGCTAATCCTATCACGCGTTACACTACCTACCGAGACAACTACTCGTACTTCCTTTATCTAAGTTCCCTCTTAACCAGTCCTTATGTTTTTCCTCTGTTTAGCTTTTTTTCTTAACTAACAGAAGAAAAAAATTAAAGGAAAGAATAAATACATTTCTTTGTAGACTCTAAATGCTTTTTTTTTGTTTCAAAGAAATAAAAGAGAACAGATAATCCTTTGATAAAGAGAATGGAACTAGGTTCATTCAACATCAAGCCATTACATGAAAAAAAGAAAAAAGTTTCGAGTCTTGTTGATCAACAGATTAATAAAAGTTTAGAGATACAACGGTAGGTTTTTTGCGAAAATCATCCACCTCTGGCCTCTCTTCTAGCTGCATCGTGAAGTAAATCAACATCGACTCCATCAGGAGGTAGCTGCACGTACCTCACCACTGATCCTCTGATGAAACAGTTTCTCACCGACAGCTACACAATTCACCAGAGCAAAAAAAAAATCCATAAGCAAAATAACTCTTTGAGAAGATTCTTAAAGTGTGATTTGAGTGCCAGAGATTTTTTTTAAAAAATATTAAGATATAAACATTGAGGTTCATTCCACAGACAAATTGCAAAGAAATTGTACTTCTGAGTAGACTTGACAAATCTCAGTGGCTACACAAACTGCAGTATACAAGCAGACACATGTCTATTGTTACTAACCTATCAATTTCTAGACTGTCCCTTGACGTTTGTAAATGGATCAGTAATATCACTTTAAGAGCTTCTCAACGTTGGTCAAGTAAAAACACGAACACGAGATGTAAATAGCCCAATAGACTACGTTCCACAGAAAACCTAAGTGGTAACAAAAAAAAAAAGCAAAGCTCGGTGGTTTAAAACACATAAGCAAGGGCCAAGCTTTACGCTTTTTCAAATTCATTAACAAGGAAGAAAAGCAAGTGTAGCAATAACACAACTTTTGCTACTGCATAAACAGCAATTCAAGCACATAAAACAAAGAAAAAAAGGCCAAATTCAATGAATACCAAATTAAAACCATAAATTCAGAAACTAAAGTAATCGGCTTACCATGTGAGGGTACTTGTCCTGATCAACAACACGAGTGTTCTCGAGCTTGATATTAAGGTACTGATCCACAGAATGAAGTGTCCCTCTGATTGCTAAATCGTTCTTCAGCTCAACCGTCACTTCTTGTCCCACCAAATCCTTGAAGTACGAGAAGAACAACTGCACCCATACCCAGAGACAAATAAAAAAAAAGACAAAATCAAAAACCCTAAACGAAGAAAGAAGAGACCTTTGTGTTAGGTCACAATTAACAAATCCAAAAAAACTCAGATTCAATTGAAAGAGACAGAGAGAAAGTTACCATTTTTCTCGGCCTGCAGATTCCTTCCTCTGCTCTCGACAATTAAACAACGAAGAAGAAGGTGAAGGTGAAGGTGAAGGTGAGGGTTGGGAGAGACTTTCGAACTACTTCTACTTCTCTCGAATGGAGGAGGAACTATTTACCCTAAAGGAATGATGGGCCAATTGCGAGTGTACGAAACAAAATGGTTATTTATGTAATTATAAAAACCTCTGGGGTATGCGTTTGATAATTAAAGTAATATAGGCCTCAAAGGGTAAAATAATTTAAAAAAACTCAGGTGTGTCTTTTCCTGAGCAGCCAAAGGCCAAAGAACAAATATTTACACCTAACATCTGGCGCTATATATAATACATTCCTGGTTGCTGACGGCTTCCTCCTTTTTGTTTATGGGTTTGTGAAAAAGAAAAAAAGACGAGGAGTTCAGGTTTTCTATGGCTTCTCATAGCTATCCAATTCATGGTTTTAGTGTTCAAGGAATCACCAAGGTTAGTGTTTTTATCTCTGTTTCAGTACATGTAAGTAAATCCTTTGAATACTTCCCACTCTCTTCCTCTTTTGAGCTTTTTTTTTTTTTTTTTTTTTTTGATGTCTATTAATGATTTAGAAGAGCCGAGCTTATCTGGTGAATTCTGGAGTAAGAAGACAAGAGAGCATAATACCTGAAAACTCTTTTGACCTGAAGATACAACACTTGGGGGAGCCGCCGTGTAAAGCTTTTTCTTCTTTGAGAAACTGTAATCACTTTATGGAGTCTGACTCCAACATGTTGAAGCACAGGCTCTTAGATGTTCATGGTATGTCTCTGTGTTGTTTTTGCTACTGATTTTAAAACCAATTTTTATCAGTGGTTTTTCTTTTTTTTTATGTTGACATGAACTGATTCTGTGTTTTAAAGAGACAAGACAAGAGGAGGTAGTTGAGTTCCTTTTATCTACTACAGAAGACGAACTCAAAGAAAGAGGTGCTAAAATGTCTCTGTTATCTAACTTGAATCAAGAACAGATGAAGCCTCTTCTGGATGTCATGATTCATAATCAAGAATTCTCCATTAACCCAGATGCTCAAATCCTCTTCTCAAGTAGCAGATCTGAGTTGAACGATATGGTCTCCATTGCAGCCAAGTTGAATAAGTCAGATAGATGGAGAAAGCTCTCACTGCTTGTACCTCAATCTCAGAGGTAATTTTAATTCTTCATTTGCAACTTAGATCCATATCTACAAATCTCATCTTCTCCTCTCTCTCTCTCTCTCTCTCTCTCTTGTTCAACAGATTGGACAGTGAGGTACTCATAGAGACTCTGCAACCAGACGAGGTTAATCTCGATGCAGTTACTACACTAGCTCCTCAGAAAACTAAGGCCAAGCAGCCTTCACGAAAGAAACATAATCCGAAGCTGAGAGATAGAGAGAATGATCTCTACAAAAGAAACCATCTCCATGCGTGTGAGAGCCTCATCTCTTTGATGATAGGCAGTGAACAACATAGACAAACCACAATGCTATCTCTTAAGAAATCATCATCACGTGGAGAAGACCTCTCTGAGCTTTTGACTCAGCTGTCAATAGGCTTTGCTGGAAGTGGCATCGCCGTGTTCTTCTCTGTGGTCTGTAGTGCTGCTTCCGGGCGAGTGCCCTTTTGTGCTAACAAGGTCTTCGACGCTGGCCTTAGTTTAAGTTTGGTATTGCTCTCGTGGGCGGTGAGTAGGCTCAGGGAAGCCATAGTTGGTATCAATAGGAAAGCGATCAAAGGCGAAGAAACAACAAATAGAGTTGAGAGAAGAATCAAGGATGTTTACTTCAGAGCTGCAACAGTTATCGTTATGGTAGCACTTAGGTTTCATTGAATGTGAAATTTGGATTCAAATCAAATGTTCGCATATATCAAATTTTAACAGAACGTTAAAGAGATAACAACAGAAGAATGAAAGCAAATTACCAGAAACTTACAAAAAAAACACCACCATTATGATACTAGATTAAGCTTTTGATGATGATTCTTCGTCGTCATCTTCAATGTCCCAGCTTAAGTCCTCATCTTCCTCTGCAGCACTCAGACGTTTACGCAGCTCAGCTCTGTTTGGACTACCACCAGAAGTTCTACTCGCTTCCTTACCATCGATGCTACTCATATCCTCTATCTCATCCCATCCCAAATCCTCTTCTTGAGTTGTTGAAGAGCAGCACCATCTGGCTTACCTGAGCCTTGAGCTAATGAAGAAGCAGCGCCATCTGTTTGTCTGAGTCTTCTTGGGATGGAGCACTCTCACCAGATTCTGGAACAGCTTCCTGTTTCTTGCCCGAATCTTGAGTTGGAGACTCATCAGATGCAGGAGGAGGAGG
>NW_026617674.1:0-15957 GCF_000801105.2 Raphanus sativus
ACCACTAATCAGTGGAGAATAACCAGGAAGTTGAATAAATCTCATAGGAGTTGTGAGTAAGAAGATGTTGACATGAAGCTAATAAGAGGTGTGATCATAGAAGAATAGAGAAGAAGAAGAAACTCAGGAAGCCCTTCCTAACTAGGAAGCCTTTCCAGATTAAGAAGAAGTCCTTCCGGAGCAGGAAGCCCGTCCAGATTAAGAAGAAGTCCTTCCTGAACAGGAAGCCTTTCCTAAGACAAGAAGAAGCGTGTATGATCATGGAAATAAGGAAGATATGAAGTAAGCACATGGGGAAATTGAAGTGGAGAAAACCGTTGATGTGAAGACAAGGGAGAGAGGCAAGTTGAACATTTAAAACAATATAAGTCACATGCACTCCTAGCCGTTTGGAGCAGTCACTTTCTCGGATCAGACCATGGAGAAGACCACCTTTGTTTATTGTAATTCTTCTTGTCTTGTTTGCCCTGATTTCTCTATTTAACTATGTTGTATGCTTACCATTTTAATTAAGGAAAACAATTTCCTCACTTCTTTATACTTTGCGCAACTCTCTCTCTCTCTCTCTCGGATTCTGCTCATCTTTCTCTCTTTGATTCTTCAGTTCTAACCAATATTACTCTCTTAATTCATACAAATTATCATGGTATCAGAGCATCAAAGCTCTTGAAACCTATTCTCACTTCCGCAATACTCTGTTCTTTAATTTCTATTCTCTGTTTCCAAACATTCTCTCTCCTGTTCTTGATTTGTTCTTGGCGGTTTGAAGAAAAATGGAAGACAACAACAAGCATCTCAACATACCTGTGACCTTAAAAGGGATTAATTATCTCTTTTGGGCCAGGATGGTGAAGAGAGCTCTTGGTGGAAGAGGTTTATGGAAGTATGCTATAACAGAAGCAGCTCCAAAACAAACCATCCAAGGCAAAGATGGGAAAGAAGAGGAAGTGGTAGCTGATGAAGAAAAATGGAGTCAAGAAGACCTCATGGTTCTCACAGCCCTTCTCAGCTCCCTTGAGCCAGCAATCATGGAGTCCTACTCATACTGTGAGACTACCAAGCAGCTGTGGGACACTCTTTATAAGGTTTATGGAAACATCTCCAACCTTACTAGAGTGTTTGAAGTGAAAAGAGCCATCAATGCTCTCAACCAAGGAGATGTGGAGTTTCAGCCTCACTTTGGCAAGTTCAGATCCCTTTGGGCAGAGATGGAGCTGCTTAGACCACACACAACTGATCCTACCACTCTCCTAACCAGGCGTGAAGAGGACAAAGTGTTTGTGTGAGAAAATAATAGATTAGGATGTGAGAGTAAGGAGAAACAGAGTATAGGCGTGTGTAGTGATGAATAGAGTAAAGAGATTTATGTGAGAATCAAAGAGAGAGTAATGGAGAGTAATGTAGTATTTGTGAGTAACTGAGAGAGATTAAGTGAGAGTGAGTATCAGAGAGATTATGCACGAAATTGAGAGAGAGTTTAGAGTAACCAGAGAGAATACAGACTTAGAGAAAATGAAGAAAGAGAACTCCTCTCCCTTAGTTTCATTTGTGATACATGAAGGCTTAATATAGCCAATACAGCAACTTGCAACAACAATAAACTATGAATAAACAAGGGAATCATAAACTATATTATTCTGAGGGAAAAGAGGATCAGAGCAGGCTGGTGTAGAGCAGACTGGCGTGCTCAGAACTGCAGATAGTGACCTTTCCTAACAGTCCTCTCTCTTAAGCCCAACATGTGACTTTTAATCTAATTTAATCCCAACTTGCCTGAGCTCTCTCCAACGGCCTGATACCCTTTTTAAACTTCAAATATGCTTCATTAGACTATGCTGGACGAGTTCCCCACCTAGCTTGACTTCCAAGGCACTTTAGGTTAGGTTTTGTTACTTGCGCACCAAGACTGTCCAAACAGATTCAAATCTGCTTGTTCTGGTTTGCTTGCTCTTGATGCTTGGTCTCTTCACTAACTCAAGCTTATTTATCTTCTTTCCAACACTCCCCCTCAAGCTTGACCATAGGAGATCCTTGGGCAAGCTTGGAACTATGAAGAAGCTCCCTCATTAAAAAACCTTGCAAAGAAAACCTCATGGGATAAAACTTTGCAAGGGAAAAAGAGTAGAGTTCAACACAGCCTGGGGATTGGCCAGTGAGTCTAAGGAACTCAGATAACTAATGGTGGAGTCCTTAGACTCTGGATCATGGCCTGACTTGTGCTGCAAGGATGAACTCCATAACTTGCACACACCAACATCTCGGAACTCTTCTTTTAGGCCGGTTGTGTCTCCCCCTCTCTTCTGACTACTCGCCATCTTGAAAGGGCTTAGGGACCACCAGCTTCTACTTCAGAGAGCCCCAACTAAGGTACCTGATACATTATCCCAAAGGTGCATCAGTTCTTAAGGCAATGAATTTACTCACATCAAGCTCAATAACATTTTAAGTATAAGAACCATCATGAATGTATTGAGATGAGTTTAAGGCACTTCCCTTTCATCAGTATGTGGGGAGTGAACTCCACTTGAATCCCCACTTGGTAAAGACACAATCCGGATCATGGAAGCTCAATCTCATGCTTGGAACTGAGAAATGGAAGGACCAAGCTCGTATGGAAGGCATATGTTCTCTAGATGGCTTCTTTGATCCGGTTGGTAATGAGTAATGCAGGAGTGAACTCCACTACTTGCAAACTCCACTTTTGATCTGAGTGAACTCCACTTCTGATCTCTGGTGAGACAATGGCCGAATTGAATCTTCAGGATAGCTCACCAGTACCCCTCCTCAAGCTTGATCCAGAGTCCTTAGACTGAGTAAAAAGGACCAAGCTTGGAAGTGAGCAATACTGAGTCTTGAAACCAGGAGCGCATCACCCCTACAGCTGCGCTTAAGTCAACCAGTTCATCCCTTGATCTCATCTCCACTGCCTCTTGTGTTTCTTTTGAACCAGGAGCTCAACACCCAAACAGGCTGCGCTTAATTCAACCGGTTCTTGCAATTCATGAGGATCTCCAGCTTGGTGTGTGACTGATCAAACACTGGTCTGCCTCTCCATCAATACTCCTTCTGGCAGTATCTTCAAAGCCCAGCCATATTTTATTTCAGCCCCCACTTATTACCACCTCGTCTCCTCTTTAACAATTTCTCCATGGTCAGGAATATACACCATGTGTAGGCTCTGAACAGCATGGGCAAAGCCTTCTTCTTTGTCTTGATTTGATGATGGACAGAGACAACACTTGTGTACCTGAAACATCACTCAAACTCCAGCAAGAATCAGACCACACACACTAGGATCAACCCTTGATAACTCATCAAGTCTGATCCCAATGTTTAAGAAAAATGCAATGGACAGGATCTAAACAACTCATCTAGTTCAAATCCATGCAAACAACACACTAGATGATCAAGAATGATAACTCATCAAGAACAGAGACTAAACAACTAGACAAATCAACTAATCACTTTAAACAGAATGAATGCACTACAAGACCAGGAAACTCTCCTAGACCTTTAGCAATGCAACAAGACAATGACAGTGGCTAAACAACTCGCCTAGCACACACACAACTTAGATCAATGATTCTAGGACAGAAGCTAAACATAACCATGCTAGCAAACTTATAATCCTAAACCATTGCACACACAACAGAAACAATTTAAAAAAAAATAAACAAGCTCATATTAAAGTTCAGGAGGTTAGCTTACAACTCAAGGAACCTGAGCTAGTTCCTTGTACCTCCATGGACATGGTTTATCTGAACTTGGCAGGTTTGAGGTGTGGGTAAAGATCCCAACACTTCTCCTTGGTGTGCCCCTCACGCTGACAGTGCTCACATTTGAGTTCTCCCCCCTCTGACTTCTTGTACTTGGCGGATGCTTTGTTTGCAAGTGAAAGAGACTCCTTTCCTCCAAACAAGCTATGTGAGCCAAACTCCTTTTGGACTTGAGAGCACACTTCATCCAGAGTGGGAAGCTTCTCTGACCTCAATATGTGCTTAATGAGGTCAGTATACATTGGGCTGAGGGTAAGAAGTAGCCCAAACACCTTGTCTTGCTCTCTTCTTTCATGGATGATGGTTGGATCTGTTGTAGAAGGTCTTAATGACTCAAGCTCACCCCACAGAGAGTTAAACTTGCCAAAATGAGCAGTAAACTCCATCTCCTCCTGAGACAGGTTGGTTATAGCCTCCTTGAGCTCATACACCCTTGTGAGGTTGGATGAGTTTCCATAGACCTTGTAGAGAGTCTCCCAAAGCTCCTTAGCACTCTCACAGTATGAGTAAGATTCCATAATAGAAACTGAAAGAGAGCTTTGGAGAACAGACAAGACCAGTAGGTCTTCTTGCTGCCATTTGGTGCTGGTTTGCTTTGGAGCTGCTTGTAGACAATGCTCCCACAACCCTTGTCCTCCAAGTGCTGTCTTCATCACCCTAGACCAGAAAAGGTAATTTGACCCCTTTAGCACCACAGAAACCACCATGCTTCTTGGTTTCTCCATTATGAAGAGTTTTGGACCAGTGGATAATAGATGGTACCCACTGGTTTTGCAAGAACAGAGCTTGAAGCTGGACTTTGATGAGGCTTGCTGGACTGAGCTGAAGCCTTCTTGAGTTCCAGAAGCTAAAGTCCTCCTTTATCTTGATATCTGGTGAGTCTATTCCCTCCTGGAACAGCTTTGGACCAGAAGATACAAGGATGAACAGAAACAGAGTTTTAAAGAGAGATTTGAACTAGAAAAGATTTGCGGAAGCTGTATAGGTTCTCAAGAGCTTGTAGCTCTGATACCATGTGAGAAAATAATAGATTAGGATGTGAGAGTAAGGAGAAACAGAGTATAGGCGTGTGTAGTGATGAATAGAGTAAAGAGATTTATGTGAGAATCAAAGAGAGAGTAATGGAGAGTAATGTAGTATTTGTGAGTAACTGAGAGAGATTAAGTGAGAGTGAGTATCAGAGAGATTATGCACGAAATTGAGAGAGAGTTTAGAGTAACCAGAGAGAATACAGACTTAGAGAAAATGAAGAAAGAGAACTCCTCTCCCTTAGTTTCATTTGTGATACATGAAGGCTTAATATAGCCAATACAGCAACTTGCAACAACAATAAACTATGAATAAACAAGGGAATCATAAACTATATTATTCTGAGGGAAAAGAGGATCAGAGCAGGCTGGTGTAGAGCAGACTGGCGTGCTCAGAACTGCAGATAGTGACCTTTCCTAACAGTCCTCTCTCTTAAGCCCAACATGTGACTTTTAATCTAATTTAATCCCAACTTGCCTGAGCTCTCTCCAACGGCCTGATACCCTTTTTAAACTTCAAATATGCTTCATTAGACTATGCTGGACGAGTTCCCCACCTAGCTTGACTTCCAAGGCACTCTAGGTTAGGTTTTGTTACTTGCGCACCAAGACTGTCCAAACAGATTCAAATCTGCTTGTTCTGGTTTGCTTGCTCTTGATGCTTGGTCTCTTCACTAACTCAAGCTTATTTATCTTCTTTCCAACAGTTTGGACTGCTGCTCACTCTCAACTCTTCATATGGGAGCCTGATTAAGCACATCTTGAGATCTGACAAGCTACCTGACCTGGATGAAGTGTGTGCTCAAATCCAGAAGGAAGAGGGCTCAGTTGGTCTATTTGGAAACAAAGGAGACCTCAACATGGCTCACCAAGCTGAAGAAGCTGTCGCAAATAAGGCTTACAAGCAAGAAGAGAGGAAAGTCTTGATCTGTGACCACTGCAAGAAGAAGGGTCATATCAAGGACAAGTGCTGGATCCTTCACCCACATTTGAAGCCAAACAAGTTCAAAGAGACTCGCCCTCAGTTCCAGGATGCTAGAGCAAACTTCTCAGCTGATGGGACTGAACCAACCACACCACACTCCATGGGAACAAGCAGCAATGGCGTGGGAAGTGCTATGACCTCCACATCAGTGTATGCAACACCAAGGGCCAACCTGGATGAAACCATCAAGAAGTCTGACTTAGATGCTTTCATCAAAGCCTTAAAAGAATCTGGTATATCTAAAACCCTTGGTACTTCTCTTAGTGCTTGTCATACTGTTGGTAGTTCTATGAATGTTTTTAAATCAGCTAAACCATTAATTATAGACTATGTGGTGCAGCCCTGGAATGGCTGTCTCTCCCTGAATCTCTTGTAGGTGGGTAGATGCTTTGATAATCCTTGCAAACAGAGAATCAAAGACTCAATCTGCTTCAAGGCTTGTGGATAGATGATAGATGTTGATGATGAACTTTGCTAAAGAGCTATGGATTGCTCAGAAGCTGTTTTGCTACTCAAAGACACAGAATCACCCTGTATTGTCTAAGATGGATTCACAAGGAATTCCTTCCTTTAAGTGAGGTCAATGTTCTTAAGCTGAACAGAGAAAGCAAGACAAAAGCAAGCAAAGCTGCTGTAAAATTATTAGATTCAAAGTTGTCTCTCTCTTGGCTGCTGCCGTGAGTTTTAAAACAAAACAAGGTCTAACCTAACCAATTTGGTTAGCAATTTCGAAATCCCCTCCTAATCCCAATTAAAATTGGTTTACTAATCCTAATTGTCTTTTGGTTTGAATTAAATGAAAACCAATGAAAGCCAAATAAACCAGCCCAATTACATTGCAATTAAATTAAACCAACAGGCTGGTTTATCTTGGTTCTCTCCTTCTGATCCATCTCCCACGATTTTGATGAAGTGTAGGAGACTCTCCTCTTGTGCTCTCAGCCTTGATCTGGTTACTGGTCCATTCCACAAGCTAGCTAGCTCATCTGGTTCTTCTCTTCTCAGGTCCAGCTCAGGTTCATCAGCTTCAAGCTCCTCTTCTAAGTCAGGTTCAATCAGCACTTCCTCATCAGACTCACTCAGCTCTCTAATGTCTCTGGTCATGGCTACACCATCCCCTCCTCCTTTAAAAGGATTTGTCCTCAAATCCAAGCTCTGTAGGATGATGGAACCTTGATCACTCAACAACAGAGTGCATGATCTGGCCTTGGGAGATATGATCACTTCTCTAATCTCTCCAGGGTCAAACACAAAGTATTGCAATCCTTCTTCATGTCTCAACAACATCTTGGAACTTTTCTCAAGGCATGTAGCTTCTAAGGTAGATGATTCCTCCACTTTGTTGAGTTTAAAGCTGTCTGCTTCTCTCCTGGATGATACTACACACGTCCTGCACATGAACATGAGACCATGTACTCTCAGTTTATCCTTCTTCTGGTCAGGTGGTCGTGTGGTTTTGTCCCCATACTCATCCTCCAGTTCTGGCTTCTCTTTAACTTTCACCAGTTCCTGTTTATCTCTTCTCAGCTTGTTCTGATCAGTTATGAAACTGATAAAGGATGTGTTGCCTCCTGTTCTTCCTCTATGCTTACTGCAGCTAGTTAAGATCACTCCATACTCTCTCCCTTCAAAAAGATTTGACCACAAATCTTGTTCTTTAAGAGTGAATGAACTCTGCATATCAAGCTTGAAGGCTGCTGTTTTCTGTTCCAGAATTTTGTGACTTTTTCTAAGCACACACAAGCTTCCTCCTGGTTCAAAAACAACTTGTTGCAGGCCCTTAACAACCACCAGATGCTCCACTAAGTTGAGCTGAAGACATATGATAGGTATGATCAGAAACTCACAAGATAAACTCTTAAAACTATCACCTTGCCCAGCAGTAGAAAACACCAATTCAAGAGCTTTAGATGACCCTTTAGAAACTTCTTCTTCTTGTTTTGTTTGATCAGGGACGTGGCTACACTCAGCTTCTACAACTTGTACTTCCTCCTCTAGCTTTAAACAAAGAGTTGGTGGTTCTGATTCAGTTTCATGACTCTCCTCAATCTGTTTTATTGGTGAAGCTAATATATAAGTTTGCAGCTTCTCCTCCTCTTGTTTCAGTGATAGATCAGGAACAACAGATCTTCTCTCAGCAGGTTTTGATGGTAATTTAGACCAACAGGCAAGCTGATCTAAAGTAGTAAGCTTTAGTGCTGCTTCTGGCTTTAGTTCAGGAAGTTTCCACTGTGACACAAACCTCTTCTTCATTAAGGTTTTCATCTCAATCCAAGAAGTAATCTGTGGCATTCTGTTGAATCTCCTAGTCTGAGCAACTCTCTGCCACCAACTGAATGCACTTCCACATAGTCCAGTAACTGCTAGACAAACCTTCTTCTTTTCAGTGTAGTATTTGCAGCCAAAAATAAACTCCATCTTCTTTTCCCAGTCTAAGTATGCATCTGTATCAATCTTCCCATAGAAAGATGGGACTGTGAACTCCTCTTCATAATTTCTTGAAAGTCCAGGCATAGATACTGCTTTCTAACTGATAGATTTCGAGATCTGAGACTAAGAACACAAACCCTAACCTTCAAGAGGCTCTGATACCACTTGGTGCAGCCCTGGAATGGCTGTCTCTCCCTGAATCTCTTGTAGGTGGGTAGATGCTTTGATAATCCTTGCAAACAGAGAATCAAAGACTCAATCTGCTTCAAGGCTTGTGGATAGATGATAGATGTTGATGATGAACTTTGCTAAAGAGCTATGGATTGCTCAGAAGCTGTTTTGCTACTCAAAGACACAGAATCACCCTGTATTGTCTAAGATGGATTCACAAGGAATTCCTTCCTTTAAGTGAGGTCAATGTTCTTAAGCTGAACAGAGAAAGCAAGAGACAAAAGCAAGCAAAGCTGCTGTAAAATTATTAGATTCAAAGTTGTCTCTCTCTTGGCTGCTGCCGTGAGTTTTAAAACAAAACAAGGTCTAACCTAACCAATTTGGTTAGCAATTTCGAAATCCCCTCCTAATCCCAATTAAAATTGGTTTACTAATCTTAATTGTCTTGGTTTAAATTAAATGAAAACCAAATAAAGCCAGCCCAATTACATTGCAATTAAATTAAACCAACAGGCTGGTTTATCTTGGTTCTCTCCTTCTGATCCATCTCCCACGATTTTGATGAAGTGTAGGAGACTCTCCTCTTGTGCTCTCAGCCTTGATCTGGTTACTGGTCCATTCCACAAGCTAGCTAGCTCATCTGGTTCTTCTCTTCTCAGGTCCAGCTCAGGTTCATCAGCTTCAAGCTCCTCTTCTAAGTCAGGTTCAATCAGCACTTCCTCATCAGACTCACTCAGCTCTCTAATGTCTCTGGTCATGGCTACACCACTCTGGTGCTTCCCACCATATGATTAGTGATTTAAGCTTGATTAAAAACATTGAACCAGCCTTAGGAAATGTGATGATAGCCAATGGAGATAAAATTCCAATAAAAGGTGTAGGTGATCTCAAACTGTTTGACAAAGTGTCTAAAGCTTTTTATATGCCCACATTTGCTTCAAACTTGCTATCTGTTAAGAGAGTGACTAATGATTTAAATTGTCAAGTTACTTTCAGGCCTAACAGTGTTTCTTTTCAGGATATTGATTCTAGTAAGTTGCTTGGCAAAGGTGTTACCAAGGGAGACTTGTACTTGCTTGAGGACACAAGACCAGCTTCTGATTTATCTTGTTATTTCAATTCTGTTTCTGAATTCCCTAAAGATGTAATATGGCATGCTAGATTAGGACATCCTCACTCTACTGCCTTGAACATCCTGTTGCCTAGCATTTCTTTTAAAAGTGATTGTGAGGCTTGTATCTTAGGAAAACATTGTAGAAATGTGTTTCCTAAATCAATGACCATCTATGATAATTGCTTTGATTTAATCCATTCTGATGTGTGGACTGCCCCATGTGCATCTAGAGAGCAACATAAATACTTTGTGACATTTATAGATGAAAAGTCTAAGTACACTTGGATAACTTTGTTGCAATCAAAAGATAGGGTGCTAGAAGCTTTTAAAAAACTTTCAGAACTATGTCAACTAACCATTTTAATGTCAAGATTAAAATTCTTAGATCAGATAATGGTGGTGAATACACTAGTACAGCCTTCAAACAACATCTTGCCTCGCAAGGAATCATCCACCAAACCAGTTGCCCTTACACACCTCAACAAAATGGTGTGGCAGAGAGGAAGAATAGGCACTTGATGGAAGTGGCCAGGAGCATGATGTTTCACTCAAACGTGCCTAAGAGGTTTTGGGGAGATGCAGTGGTACTGCTGCCTATCTCATCAACCGCACACCCACAAGAGTCCTTCTCAACGCCACCCCTTATGAGGTACTGAACAAAACCAAATCATCCATAGATCATTTGCGTGTGTTTGGGTGTGTGTGCTTTGTTTTGATTCCAGGAGAGCTCAGGAACAAGTTAGAGGCTAAGAGCAGAAAGGCAATGTTTATTGGTTATTCAACACATCAGAAGGGTTACAAATGTTATGTACCAGAGACAAGGAGGGTTCTGGTGTCAAGGGATGTTAAGTTCATGGAGTCACAAGGCTACTATGATGAGAAGAGTTGGGATGAGCTCAAGGATCTTTCTCAATCAGCCACTGACAGAGCTAACAACCTTAGAGTGATTATGGAAAGACTTGGTATCAATCTACCAAAAGATACCAGAGAAGGTCAGGGAGACCTCCACACAAGCTGCTGAGGATACAGTAGAAGATGATGGAGTATCTCACCTTGATCATGAGGGGGGCAATGGAAGTGATCAGCATGCGCCAGCTCAACCTGAAGAGAACTCAGTAGTGTCTCATGATCAAGATGAGATAGGAGAACAACCACAAGCAGCTACTGAAATCCAACAAGGAGAGCCGAGTGACAACAATGGAACTGATCAGATACAGCCCTTGAGGAGAAGTACAAGAACCAGGAGACCAGCCTCAGATTGGAAGAACACAAGGGTGTATTTTAATGCTGAAGCTGTGGCACATCCAGTGAGTGCAGTATGTTCTCTTGCGCAGTACCCACAAGAACATCAAGTTTTCATCAGTGAACTTGATCAGGAGTACATCCCAAAGACCTATGAAGAGGCTATGCTACATGAAGAATGGGGAGAGTCTGTTGGTGATGAAATGGGAGCCATGATCAGGAATGATACATGGTTTGAAACTGAACTTCCAAAGGGCAAGAAGGCAGTGACAAGTCGCCTCTTGTTTACCATCAAGTATGGAGCTAATGGGAAGCCAGAAAGGAGGAAAACAAGACTAGTTGCAAGGGGATACACTCAAGTGTATGGTGAAGACTATCTAGATACATTTGCACCAGTGGCCAAGCTGCATACCATAAGAGTTGTTCTATCTCTTGCTGTCAACTTGGAGTGGGATCTATGGCAGATGGATGTGAAGAATGCTTTCTTACAAGGAGAATTGGAGGATGAAGTGTATATGAGACCACCTCCTGGCCTAGAAGATATGGTGAAACCAGGGAATGTTTTGAGGCTAAAGAAGGCTATCTATGGCTTGAAGCAATCTCCAAGAGCCTGGTATCACAAGCTCAGCACCACTCTCAATGGGAAAGGATTTGTAAAATCCGAGGCTGACCACACTCTCTTCACTCTAACCAGCAAGCAAGGTATTGTTGTGATTCTAGTGTATGTTGATGACATTATCATCACTGGTAGCAACAAGGAAGGTATTCTCTCAACTAAATCCTTTCTTAAAAGTGCATTTGATATTAAAGATTTGGGAGAATTGAAGTACTTCCTTGGGATTGAAATATGCCGCTCTAAAGAGGGGCTCTTCTTATCTCAAAGGAAGTACACACTTGACATTTTAAATGAGGCAGGAAACCTTGGAGGTAGACAAGCCAAAACACCATTGGAAGAAGGCTACAAGGTACTGCGAGAGGGGGAGTATGAAGCTACTCCATTCAAAGATGTCAAGAAGTATAGAAGAATGGTGGGCAAGCTTATCTATCTAACCATCACCAGACCTGATCTGTGCTTTGCTGTGAATCAAGTAAGCCAGCACATGGGATCTCCTAAGGGCATCACTGGAACATGGTGGAGAGGATCTTAAGGTACTTAAGAGAGGCGCCTGGCCAAGGAGTATGGATGGCATGTAACAAGAGCACTGAAGTAGTTGGGTATTGTGATGCTGATTGGGCTGGAGACAGAGTTGATAGGAGATCAACCACTGGCTATTGTACCTTTATTGGAGGTAATCTGGTCACATGGAAGAGCAAGAAGCAGAAGGTGGTGTCATGCTCAAGTGCTGAGGCAGAATATAGATCAATGAGGAAGCTTACAAGTGAGCTGATATGGATCAAGGGACTGCTAAAAGACTTGGGGATCGAGATCAACACTCCAATGACTATGCATTGTGACAACCAGGCTGCAATACACATTGCATCCAACTCAGTCTTCCATGAGAGGACTAAGCATATAGAAGTGGACTGCCACAAAGTAAGACAAGCAGTGGAGCAGCTAGTGATCCTTCCATGTTTACACTCGGAGTGAGGATCAACTGGCCGATATCTTCACCAAGGCAGCCAGCAGCAAGGTCTGTGAGTTCATTCATCCTAAGCTTGGACTCATAGACCTCACTTGTCACTGATCCCCTTGCCTTGAAGTATTCTACTCTTTTTCCTTTGCTTGGTTTTTATCCCAAGTGGTTTTTCCAAGTAAAGGTTTTAATGAGGGAATGCTTCATGGTTTCCAAGCTTGATCAATCTCTATGGTCAAGCTTGAGGGGGAGTGTTGACATGAAGCTAATAAGAGGTGTGATCATAGAAGAATAGAGAAGAAGAAGAAACTCAGGAAGCCCTTCCTAACTAGGAGCCTTTCCAAGATTAAGAAGAAGTCCTTCCGGAGCAGAAGCCCTTCCTAAATGGGAAGCCCGTCCAGATTAAGAAGAAGTCCTTCCTGAACAGGAAGCCTTTCCTAAGACAAGAAGAAGCGTGTATGATCATGGAAATAAGGAAGATATGAAGTAAGCACATGGGGAATTGAAGTGGAGAAAACCGTTGATGTGAAGACAAGGGAGAGAGGCAAGTTGAACATTTAAAACAATATAAGTCACATGCACTCCTAGCCGTTTGGAGCAGTCACTTTCTCGGATCAGACCATGGAGAAGACCACCTTTGTTTATTGTAAATTCTTCTTGTCTTGTTTGTCCTGATTTCTCTATTTAACTATGTTGTATGCTTACCATTTTAATTAAGGAAAACAATTTCCTCACTTCTTTATACTTTGCGCAACTCTCTCTCTCTCTCTCTCGGATTCTGCTCAATCTTTCTTTCTTTGATTCTTCAGTTCTAACCAATATTACTCCTCTTAAAATTCATACAAATTATCAGAAGATATCCCACTTTCTATCCAGATTATTCCAGATTAGCCCTGTTCGAACATATGGCAATATCTTCATGATTCTTATCAAACCAGGATGAACCACGATCTAAGAAGCTTTATTTGGAACCATTAATCAGTTGAGAATAACCAGGAAGTTGAATAAATCTCATAAGTGTTGTGAGCAAGAAGATATCCATCTTCTATCCAGATGATTCCAGATTAGCCTGTTCGGACATTGCAATTATCTTCATGATTCTTATAAACCAGGATGAACCACGATCTAAGAAGCTTTATTTGGAACCATTAATCAGTGGAGAATAACCAGGAAGTTGAATAAATCTCATAGGTGTTGTGAGCAAGAAGATATCCACTTCTATCCAGATGATTCCAGATTAGCCTGTTCGGACATATGGCATATCTTCATGATTCTTATCAAACAGGATGAACCACGATCTAAGAAGCTTTATTTGGAACCACTAATCAGTGGAGAATAACCAGGAAGTTGAATAAATCTCATAGGAGTTGTGAGTAAGAAGATATCCCACTTTCTATCCAGATGATTCCAGATTAGCCTGTTCGGACATATGGCAAATCTTCATGATTCTTATCAAACCAGGATGAACCACGATCTAAGAAGCTTTATTTGGAACCACTAATCCAGTGGAGAATAACCAGGAAGTTGAATAATTCTCATAAGTGTTGGAGTAAGAAGATATCCCACTTCTATCCAGATGATTCCAGATTAGCCTGTTCGGACATATGCCATTATCTTCATGATTCTTATCAAAAACAGGATGAACCACGATCTAAGAAGCTTTATTTGGAAACCACTAATCAGTGGAGAATAACCAGGAAGTTGAATAAATCTCATAGGAGTTGTGAGTAAGAAGATATCCCACTTTCTATCCAGATGATTCCCAATTAGCCTGTTCGGACAAATGGCAATATCTTCACGATTCTTATCAAACCAGGATGAACCAATATATAAGAAGCTTGATTTGGGAACCACTAATCAGTGTAGAATAACCAGGAAGTTGAATAAATCTCATAGGAGTTGTGAGTAAGAAAGATATCCCACTTTCTATCCAGATGATTCCAGATTAGCCTGTTCGGACATATGGCAATATCTTCATGATTCTTATCAAACCAGGATGAACCACGATCTAAGAAGCTTTATTTGGAACCACTAATCCAGTGGAGAATAACCAGGAAGTTGAATAAATCTCATAGTGTTGTGAGTAAGAAGATATCCCACTTTCTATCCAGATGATTCCAGATTAGCCTGTTCGGACATATGGCAATATCTTCATGATTCTTATCAAACCAGGATGAACCACGAATCTAAGAAGCTTTATTTGGAACCACTAATCAGTGGAGAATAACCAGGAAGTTGAATAAATCTCATAGGAGTTGTGAGTAAGAAGATATCCCACTTTCTATCCAGATGATTCCAGATTAGCCTGTTCGGACATATGGCAAATATCTTCATGATTCTTATCAAACCAAGATGAACCAAATATAAGAAGCTTGTTTGGGAACCACTAATCAGTGGAGAATAACCAGGAAGTTGAATAAATCTCATAGGAGTTGTGAGTAAGAAGATATCCCACTTTCTATCCAGATGATTCCAGATTAGCCTGTTCGGACATATGGCAATATCTTCATGATTCTTATCAAACCAGGATGAAACCACGATCTAAGAAGCTTGATATGGGAACCACTAATCAGTGGAGAATAACCAGGAAGTTGAATAAATCTCATAGGAGTTGTGAGTAAGAAGATATCCCACTTTCTATCCAGATGATTCCAGATTAGCCTGTTCGGACATATGGAAATATCTTTCATGATTCTTATCAAACCAGGATGAACCACGATCTAAGAAGCTTTATTTGGAACCACTAATCAGTGGAGAATAACCAGGAAGTTGAATAAATCTCATAAGTGTTGTGAGCAAGAAGAATCCCACTTTCTATCCAGATGATTCCAGATTAGCCTGTTTCGAACATATGGCAATATCTTCAGGATTCTTATCAAACCAGGAATGAACCACGATCTAAGAAGCTTTATTTGGAACCACTAATCAGTGAGAATAACCAGGAAGTTGAATAAATCTCATAAGAGTTGTGAGTAAGAAGATATCCCACTTTCTATCCAGATGATTTCAGATTAGCCTGTTCGACATATGGCAATATCTCATGATTCTTATCAAACCAGGATGAACCACGATCTAAGAAGCTTTATTACCAAACTAATCAGTGGAGAATAACCAGGAAGTTGAATATAATCTCATAAGTGTTGTGAGCAAGAAGATATCTCCACCTTTTCTATCCAGATGATTCCAGATTAGCCTGTTCGGACATATGGCATTATCTTCATGATTCTTATCAAACCAGGATGAACCACGATCTAAGAAGCTTTATTTGGAACCACTAATCAGTGGAGAATAACTAGGAAGTTGAATAAATCTCATAGGAGTTGTGAGTAAGAAGATATGTGAGCAAGAAGATCCACCTTCTATCCAGATGATTCCAGATTAGCCCTGTTCGGACATATGCCATTATCTTCATGATTCTTATCAAACCAGGATGAACCACGATCTAAGAAGCTTTATTGGAACCAATAATCAGTGGAAAATAACCAGGAAGAGTTGAATAAATCCATAAGTGTTGTGAGTAAGAAGATATCCCACTTTCTATCCAGATGATTCCAGATTAGCCTGTTCGAACATATGGCAATATCTTCAATGATTCTTATCAAACCAGGATGAACCAAGATCTAAGAAGCTTTATTTG
>NW_026617675.1:0-15955 GCF_000801105.2 Raphanus sativus
ATGGTGTAGATGAGATGGCAGGCTTGTAATATTGAAGTGTTTGTGGTTGCAAAGACTTGGCGCCACTTTGATTCAAATCAAAGAGAGCTGGCGCTTGATTCTTATGGATGGACTAAGGCTCCTCCTAATCTGTCCACAACTTAGTCTAGGTGCATGGTCTTTGCTGTCTGTCCCTTTACAGCTCCAGCCAGCCTTCCACGCCCAAAGTAACCACTAAGCTTCACATAGCATCTTCTGATGCTTACTTGATTCCCTTTGACCAGATTAAGTCCTTGCTGCCTTATCCATATAATATGCACACTATTCTTTCACAAACCATCCTGGAATAGTGTTCTGAATAGTTACATGCGCCCTGACTTTGCACCAACTCCTAATCTTCTTAAATTGGTCGAGATATGGAACACTTGGGTTATCCAGGTCTGTACGGATCCGTACGGTCCGTACAACGTCCGTACCAAATCCGTACAGCCTCACCCTAAGTTTGCACACTCGCCCATATGCTCCCAACATACTTCTAAGTCCCTCCTGGACTTTGCCCTAAGCTTGCACACTCATCACAACACTTCTGGACATCTTTAGACACTCCTAAAGCCTTGACATACAATCTCCGGAGGTCTTGCCCTATTCTTGCACTACACTCCATCTACACCCAACACCTTTGTTTCTCATTTCTTCTCTTCAAGTTAACACTCCCCCTCAAGCTTGTGATATGATCCTAGGTGTGAGGATCACGTCCCTGACTACTCTCCAACGGATTGTGATGATGAAACAAGATGTGGATTGAGTGATACTTCAAAGAGTTGCGGAATGACTCTTGGACTATCAAAGGTTTGCTTGCAAGGTAAGGATCAAGGATCCGAGTAACACTTAGACAAGCTTTGATCAAACAAGATTTAGAGAGAATTTTTAATAGAAAGTGTTTGATGATTTTATTCATGATTTTCGTCCATAATATATAGGCAAGAAGTCTGTACATGCACATCTTCTTGGAAACATACAAATACTTAAAACAAAGGCTCCCTTGAAAACATAAATAAAGACCAAGTTTTTAAATCCGAAAATAGACTAGAAAATAAGAGAAATGGCTTGGTTTCATCAAGAGGCTATTGTATAAGTGTTGTGTCCAAGCCTCATTAAAAACCTTGTTTGGAAAACCCAATGGGACAAAACCAAACCAAGGAAAAGAGTGCAAGTCACAACACCTCTCTTGATGAATGTCTTAGACGGCTTGTATCACAACCAGAGTAGTTGGATAAGCACACTCTAGACTGCCCTGGATAGTGTATAAGAGTTTATGGAAAGCTTGATTGAATCTGGCTTGCTTGGATCTAGTCATTGGACCAACTGGTACTTCTAGGTCCTTGCCATTTGTTTCCTCAGGTTCAAGCTGCTCCATGGTTCTTTCTTCAACTTCCTTAAGCTCTGGTTCAAGCTGTTCCATATCTTTAGTTCCATTGCTTGTCAAGATCACATCATCCTCTCCCACTTGAGAAGGATTTGACCTCAAATCCGTTTCATCTGCATGATAAGGAACTAAATCAGTAACATTGAAGCTTGAACTCACGTTATACTTACCTTGGAGATCCAGTTGATAGGCATTGTTGTTGATCTTCTTGATGACTTTGAAAGGACCATCTAATCTAGGCATGAGCTTGGATTTTCTCTCATTAGGAAATCTGTCCTTCCTCAAGTGTATCCAAACTAAATCTCCTTCTTCAAAGATCTTTTCCTTTCTTCCTTTGTTAGCTTGCTTGGCGTACATCTTGGTTTTTTTCTCTATATTGATCCGTGCCTTCTCATGTATCTGCTTAACAAGTTCAGCTTTCTTTTGTCCATCCAAGCTAACTCTTTCACTCAAAGGTAAAGGCATTAGATCTAAAGGTGATAAAGGATTGAAACCATAGACAATTTCAAATGGAGAGAACTTAGATGCAGAATGCCTAGCATGATTATAAGCAAATTCTACATGAGGCAAACATTCTTCCCAAGTCCTAAGGTTCTTTTTAATCAATGCACGCAACAAGGTAGACAAAGTTCTATTGACAACTTCAGTTTGTCCATCAGACTGTGGATGACAAGTAGTAGAGAAACACAGTTTAGTTCCTAACTTAGACCACAAGGTTTTCCAAAAGAAACTAAGAAAATTGGTGTCTCTATCAGAAACAATTGTCCTAGGCATTCCATGAAGTCTAACAATTTCTTTAAAGAACAGATTAGCAACATTCACAGCATCATCAATCTTATGACATGGAATAAAATGAGCCATTTTAGAAAACCTATCAACGACTACAAACACAGAATCCTTTCCAGTCTTAGTCCTAGGTAATCCAACAACAAAATCCATTGAAATGTCATGCCATGGATGCAAAGGAATGGGTAAAGGAGTATACAGACCGTGGCTTTGGACTTTGGACTTAGCCTGTTTGCAAGTGACACACCTTTCACAAGCTTTTTCTACATCTCTCCTCATGTGTGGCCAATAGAAGTGATCCTGCATTACGTTCAGTGTCTTAGCCACTCCAAAATGTCCTCCAAGTCCACCTGCGTGAGCTTCCTTGACAAACAAATCTCTCAAAGAAGAGTTAGGCACACATAGTCTATTTTCAAAGAAGAGAAAACCATCATTCTTGAAGTATTTACCACGACCAAACTTCTCACAAGAAGCATATATATCTTTAAAATCAGAATCGGTGGCATATAAAGTTTTGATATGTTCAAATCCAAGTAATTTCGTTTCAAGAGTGTTCAAGAGAACATACCTTCGAGATAGTGCATCAGCAACTATGTTTTCCTTACCTTTCTTGTATTTGATCACATAGGGAAAGGTTTCAATGAATTCAATCCATCTAGCATGTCTCTTGTTCAGTTTCTGTTGTCCCTTGAGATGCTTTAGAGACTCATGATCAGTGTGGATGACGAATTCCTTAGGCCAGAGATAGTGTTGCCATGTTTACAAAGCCCTCACAAGCGCATAGAGCTCTTTGTCATGCGTTGGATAGTTCAGAGTAGCCCCTCCAATCTTTTCACTAAAGAAAGCTATAAGTTTCTTTTCCTGCATAAGCACAGCACCTACACCAACACCAGAAGCATCACATGCTATTTAAAATGTTTTAGAAAAGTCAGGGAGAGAAAGAACTGGTGAATTGGTGAGTTTCTCTTTCAAGGCTTGGAATGCTTTTTCTTGGAATTGTTCCCACTTGAACCCAACGTTTTTCTTGATTACTTCAGTCAGTGGTGCAGGCACAGTGCTAAAATCCTTGACAAATTTTCTGTAGAATCCGGCTAGACCATGAAAGCTTCTTACTTCACCAACTGTCTTTGGGCTTGGCCATTCCTTGATAGCTTTGATCTTTTCTTCATCAACCTTGATTCCATCTGCACTCACAACAAAACCTAAAACGACAAGGTTATCTGCTCCAAAAGTACATTTCTTTAAATTAGCAAACAAGGATTCCTTTCTAAGCACTTCTAGAACCTTTCTAAGATGTTCAACATGCTCATCCAAGTTCTTGCTGTAGATCAAAATGTCATCAAAGTAAACCACAACAAAATGACCTATAAATGATCTAAGAACATGGTTCATTAACCTCATGAAAGTACTAGGCGCATTAGTCAGCCCAAATGGCATCACTAACCATTCATATAACCCCTGCTTCGTTTTAAATGCAGTTTTCCACTCATCACCCTCTTTCATTCTAATTTGGTGATATCCAGTTTTCAAATCAACCTTAGAAAAGATGCTAGAACCATGCAACTCATCAAGCATATCATCTAATCTAGGAATGGGATATCGATACTTTACAGTGATATTGTTGATGGCTTTGCAATCGACACACATTCTCCAGCTACCATCTTTCTTTGGCACAAGCAAGACTGGAACTGCACATGGACTCATGCTCTCACGGATATGACCTTTCTCCATAAGCTCAGTGACTTGTTGCTGTAGTTCATTGGTCTCTAGAGGATTAGTTCTATAGGCTGGCTTGTTTGGAAGAGAGGCTCCTGGAGTAAAATCGATTTGATGCTCTATTCCTCTGATAGGTGGTAGTCCTTGTGGAGCTTCTTCTGGAAAAACATCTTTGAATTCCTGCAAAAGAAATTGTATCTTGCTAGGAAGATCCTGCACTGGCTTTGTTATGTTTAAATATTCTTTAAAAACAATCAGCAAGTGAGGTAAAGAACTTCCCTTTGGTTGAAGCAATAGATTAGCCTGCTGCTTGGTCTTAGATTCTGATGTCGCTTTGTTTTTCTTCAAGGCTATCTGATCTAGATGGACTTCTTGTGGTGTCAAAGGAACCAAAACAGTCTTCTTTCCTTTGTACTCAAATGAGTATCTGTTTGTGAACCCATCATGAAGTGTTCTTCTGTCGGATTGCCAAGGTCTTCCAAGCAGTATGTGTCCAGCATCCATTGGTAAGACATCACACAGTATCTCTTCCTCATACTTCCCAATAGACAATGGTACCTTAACTTGATGCTTCACCTCTAGCTCTCCTTCATCATTAAGCCATTGTAACTTGTAAGTTGTTGGTCTTTTTATGACCTTCAGACCAAGTTTCTCCACCATGGTTTCACTTGCAACATTGGTACAACTTCCTCCATCTATAACCAAGCTGCAAACCTTCCCGTGAACCATACAGCGAGTGTGAAACAGATTCTCTCTCTGCTCATCTCCATCAGTCTTGGCTTGAAGATTCAGTGTTCTTCTAGTAACAAGTAACTCTCCACGAGTTGGCATTTCCACCCTTTCTTCTTCAGACTCAGATACCTCTTCCTCGGATTCAATGTCACCATTTTCTCTGATGAGTATTACCCTTTTGTTGGAGCAGCTACTGGCATAGTGTCCATATCCTTTACACTTGTAACACTGTATGTCTCTGGATTTGGATGCAGTGGCTACTTCCTTTCCTTTAACACTTTGTTCCTCCACTTTAGGCTTGGAGAATGGTCGGGATTCTCTGGTCTTTTCGTCCTTCTGGTAGTGTGGTTTGCTGGCTCCATAGCTAGACTTGTAACTTCTTCTTTTCAACTGCTGTTCAAACATAATTGCCTTGTGCAGAAGCTCTTCCATCTCAACATAGTGATGAACTTCAAGTCTGTCCATGATGTCTCTGTTTAGACCACCCATGAATCTGGCCATTGTTGCTTCTCGGTCTTCTTGTATATCAGCTCTCAGCATAAGGGTTTCCATTTCCTTATAATATTCTTCAACTGATCTACTTCCTTGAGACAATGTTCTAAGCTTGAAGTGCAACTCTCTGTGGTAGTGGCTCGGTACAAATCTCTTTCTCATGATTACCTTCATCTGGTTCCAGGTTTCAACAGGAAAATCTCCAGCTCTTCTTCTTGCTGTAACCAAGTTATCCCACCAACTTAAAGCATACTCCTTGAACTCAGTAGGAGCAAGTTTCATTTTATACTCTGCAGTGTAGTCTCTGCAATTGAACACGAGTTCAATCTTCTTTTCCCACTCTAAGTATTCTTCTGGATCAGCAGTGCCTTTAAACTCAGGAATTTTCAGTTTCAAACCACCAAGAGGATCACTAGTTTTTGGCCTTTCTTCCTGGTCACGCCTCCTTCTTCTGGTACCAATGGATCGGATTGAATGGCTATAGTAACTTTCTGTAGCAGATCGATCTGAAGTCCTTCTAGGTCTCTCACGATCTGAGTGTACAATCTCAGCCCTGAAGTTATCTAGTCTCTGATCCATCAAAGTAGTCATGCGTGCAGTCAAAGCATCAAGTAACAGTTGATCCATTCCATTGTTCCTATTGTCCTCTTCTCCCATGGTTCCTGTTGAATTTTAAAACACAAAACCAGTAAAAGAGATCATAGAAACAGAAAATAACAGAAAACACAGAAACTGAGACAGATTCAAAACTTTTATGAAGAACCCTAATTCTTTTCTCAACAATTTCGAAATCTTAAACAGATTATTTAGAAACTTTAACACTTATTCTAGGTAGATCTGACACTAATAAACATGATTCTAAAAAGATTCAGACTTTAGAACAGATCTGAGAACATGATATGAAAAGACTAAAAGTTGCAGAACTGGAAAAACACAACCTTTTGATGGAGATCTGCTCTGATACCACTTGATATGATCCTAGGTGTGAGGATCACGTCCCTGACTACTCTCCAACGGATTGTGATGATGAAAAAGATGTGGATTGAGTGATACTTCAAAGAGTTGCGGAATGAGTCTTGGACTATCAAAGGTTTGCTTGCAAGGTAAGGATCAAGGATCCGAGTAACACTTAGACAAGCTTTGATCAAACAAGATTCAGAGAGAATTTTTAATAGAAAGTGTTTGATGATTTTATTCATGATTTTCGTCCATAATATATAGGCAAGAAGTCTGTACATGCACAGCTTCTTGGAAACATACAAAATACTTAAAACAAAGGCTCCCTTGAAAACATAAATAAAGACCAAGTTTTTAAATCCGAAAATAGACTAGAAAATAAGAGAAATGGCTTGGTTTCATCAAGAGGCTATTGTATAAGTGTTGTGTCCAAGCCTCATTAAAAACCTTGTTTGGAAAACCCAATGGGACAAAACCAAACCAAGGAAAAGAGTGCAAGTCACAACACCTCTCTTGATGAATGTCTTAGACGGCTTGTATCACAACCAGAGTAGTTGGATAAGCACACTCTAGACTGCCCTGGATAGTGTATAAGAGTTTATGGAAAGCTTAATCGAATCTGGCTTGCTTATATCTAGTCATTGGACCAACTGGTACTTCTATAGGTCCTTGCCATTTGTTTCCTCAGGTTCAAGCTGCTCCATGGTTCTTTCTTCAACTTCCTTAAGCTCTGGTTCAAGCTGTTCCATATCTTTAGTTCCATTGCTTGTCAAGATCACATCAGCTTGACTCTAAGATATCCTAAGTCAAGCTTGGAACCTTGAAGAATCCCCTCATTAAAAACTTTACAAGGAAAACCCTTTAGGACAAAACCTTGTAAGGGAAAAAGAGTAGGTTCCTCAAGGCCTGGGGATTGGCCAGTGGGCCTTTGTACCTTACCAACAATGTAAGGGATCCAAAGACCCTGGATCATGGCCTCATGTGTGATGTGCACTCGCTGATACTCATTGCACATCACCACCATGCCTTGTACTCTTCTTTGGAACTGATCTTGGTCTCTCCCCCTTTCACCCAACTTCTTGTTGGGTTAAAGTGCTCGGACACACCAGACCTTCCTTGATAGATACAAGTACCTGATACATCATTCCACAAGTGTATCAGTCCTCAAGAGATAAACCTATCATGAAAGTATGTAAAGAATGTGTATAAGATCAGGTTTACTCCCTTGTTTCTATGGTGAGGAGTGGCTCGGTTTAACTCGCCACTTGAATCCCTCACTGCTGGAACAGTCTTGATCATTGAAGCCTCTTTAACACTCCCCCTCAAGCTTGAGACCTCTTTCAAGGAACAAGCTTGAACGGTTTGATGGCTTCATGATCCGGAACAACAAACCATTGCAACTCATCTTCATAACTCGCCACCCTTGATGGTATGCTGGTGGATACCTCAGCTCCCTCTCCAATCATCTCACACTAGAGACCGCCTTGATAGAGTAACCTTCTTCACACACAGCCAAGACTGCTCTGAACAATCTCTTGAGTAAACACGCCACTGCTTAAACCCGGGTTGGCTCCTTCTTCAGATGCTTGCAATGGTAAGGAGGAACAGGTCATTGAGCTTGCAAGATCTTATGGAAGCTCACTTGAATCCCCACCTCAAGCTTGACTGAGTCTAGGATGTTCAAGCTTGAAGTGAGCTTCAGTAAGACCTCAAATTGGGAGCGCACCACCACCTACAGCTGCGCTTAAGCCAACCAATCTGCCATAGCCTCCAGCTTCAATGCCACCAGGTCACCAGCCTCCTCAAGACTTAATTGATGACCTCTTCTTGTGTATCTTTTCCATGACCAGGAGCGCATCACTTCCCACAGCTGCGCTTTCTTAACCAGCCAGATACACAAGCCACTTTCCATTGCTTTAACAATGGCTTAAGGTCTTCCTCTTCTACTCGGATGTATGGTGAATAAAGGACACTTCTTGTGAACCTGAAACAACACTCAAACTCCAGCAAAGATAAGACATAAAAGCATTGAGATCAAGCCTTAACTAATCATCAAGTTTGATCTCTAATGTCTCAAGCTATGCACAAGACTGAGACAAGCATTAGCAAGTCCACATGTTTGCAAGCAACATCACTAAGCACAAGCACAATCTAAAAAGATTCAATACAAGCTACTTAGAGAAACTAAACTTCTGCCTTAACTACATCTTTGACATGAATCAAAGTGCATCAACCTAAGGCAGCCACACCACTCAACACTCCACACAAAGATCGGATTCAATTCATGAAAGCTACCGGGTTTAGATAACTTCTAACACCTTAATTGACAAACATTATGAACCGGCTTCAAGAACATCTTCCAATCACCAAACCAAACTCAATAAGCAACCTGGGACAGATCCTAAACAATACAAGTCTAGCAATCTACAACTTATCCTCAGGCTTTCAATCACATCTCAACACACCAACAGTTCAATATTCAAGCTTTAAACAAGAGAAAGAAATTTCCTTACAACCAGAGAACTTGTTAGTTCTCTGATCCACATGTGACTTCACGGCAAGTACAAGAGCTGTTGGTCTCGAGCCCAACTTCTCCTTCTTCCATGAGTCTTTCTCTTGAACCCTCCATGCCAAAGACCCCACCTTTCTCCATGTTGAACACGCCACACCAGTACAAGCAGCAAGCTTTCTTCTTGAGAAACTTCTTCTTGGACTTTGAATAGCAAGGACTCGGAAATGGCTTTGTTGAAGTGGGTAGCTAATCCGCTTCATGGCCTTTGCTTCCTTGGACCTTCTTTCTTCAAGGTCGACATGAGATGGTGGATGATAAGAGACAGACAGCTACTGGATACTCTGGATGCACACGCCTTCCTCTTGAGGTGTTGAACAGCCGGATGAACCCATGGAGCTTCTTCTTCACTTCAGCCGACATGGAGGTGAGCTTTGAGTTTCAGCGGAAGCAAGAACCAAGTTCTGATGAACCTGGCTCTGATACCATGTGAGTTTTACAGAGATCTCAACTTTATGTGTGTGTGATTGTGTAAACAACTCCAATGGAGCAAGATAAAGGTTTGTTTAGGTGATTTGGAAAGAGATAGATTATGGCACTGTTTATGAGTGATTAAATATGAACTCAGATCAGAACTGGAGACTTAGAGAGATTAAGAGACTTAAGAAAGGGGTAGACTAAAGTATCTGATCCAAGAACACACTTTTAATTCATGAAGGAGAGGGGAATACCCCCAACTCTCTTAAGAGTTCACAATCGCATACAACTAGCTTATTTATAAGCTTTACAAGTCTGGTTACATTAAAACCCTTAATCTAATGGCTGTTAATTTACTTGAAGAATAGATGGTGTAGATGAGATGGCAGGCTTGTAATATCTGAAGTGTTTGTGGTTGCAAAGACTTGGCGCCACTTTAATTCAAATCAAAGAGAGCTGGCGCTTGCTTCTTATTGGATGGACTAAGGCTCCTCCTAATCTGTCCACAACTTAGTCTAGGTGCATGGTCTTTGCTGTCTGTCCCTTTACAGCTCCAGCCAGCCTGTCCACGCCCAAAGTAACCACTAAGCTTCACATAGCATCTTCTTGATGCTTACTTGATTCCCTTTGACCAGATTAAGTCCTTGCTGCCTTATCCATATAATATGCACACTATTCTTTCACATACCATCCTGGAATAGTGTTCTGAATAGTGACATGCGCCCTGACTTTGCACCAACTCCTAATCTTCTTAATTGGTCGAGATATAGAACACTTGGGTTATCCAGGTCTGTATGGATCCGTACGGTCCGTACAACGTCCGTACCAAATCCGTACAGCCTCACCCTAAGTTTGCACACTCGCCCATATGCTCCCAACATACTTCTAAGTCCCTCCTGGACTTTGCCCTAAGCTTGCACACTCATCACAACACTTCTGGACATCTTTAGACACTCCTAATGCCTTGACATACAATCTCCGGAGGTCTTGCCCTATTTTTGCACCGCACTCCATCTACACCCAACACCTTTGGTTTCTCATTTCTTCTCTTCAAGTTAACACTCCCCCTCAAGCTTGTGAAATGATCCTAGGTGTGAGGATCACGTCCCTGACTACTCTCCAACGGATTGTGATGATGAAACAAGATGTGGATTGAGTGATACTTCAAAGAGTTGCGGAATGACTCTTGGGCTATCAAAGGTTTGCTTGCAAGGTAAGGATCAAGGATCCGAGTAACACTTAGACAAGCTTTGATCAAACAAGATTCAGAGAGAATTTTTAATAGAAAGTGTTTGATGATTTTATTCATGATTTTCGTCCATAATATATAGGCAAGAAGTCTGTACATGCACAGCTTCTTGGAAACATACAAAATACTTAAAACAAAGGCTCCCTTGAAAACATAAATAAAGACCAAGTTTTTAAATCCGAAAATAGACTAGAAAATAAGAGAAATGGCTTGGTTTCATCAAGAGGCAATTGTATAAGTGTTGTGTCCAAGCCTCATTAAAAACCTTGTTTGGAAAACCCAATGGGACAAAACCAAACCAAAGAAAAGAGTGCAAGTCACAACACCTCTCTTGATGAATGTCTTAGACGGCTTGTATCACAACCAGAGTAGTTGGATAAGCACACTCATCACAACACTTCTGGACATCTTTAGACACTCCTAAAGCCTTGACATACAATCTCCGGAGGTCTTGCCCTATTCTTGCACCACACTCCATCTACACCCAACACCTTTGGTTTCTCATTTCTTCTCTTCAAGTTAACACTTATGAGATTTATTCAACTTCCTGGTTTTTCTCCACTGATTAGTGGTTCCAAATAAAGCTTCTTAGATCGTGGTTCATCCTGGTTTGATAAGAATCATGAAGATATTGCCATATGTCCGAACAGGCTAATCTGGAATCATCTGGATAGAAAGTGGGATATCTTCTTACTCACAACTCCTATGAGATTTATTCAACTTCCTAGTTATTCTCCACTGATTAGTGGTTCCATAAAGCTTCTTAGATCGTGGTTCATCCTGGTTTGATAAGAATCATGAAGATAATGGCATATGTCCGAACAGGCTAATCTGGAATCATCTGGATAGAAGGTGGGATATCTTCTTGCTCACAACACTTATGAGATTTATAAAACTTCCTGGTTATTCTCCACTGATTAGTGGTTCCAAATAAAGCTTCTTAGATCGTGGTTCATCCTGGTTTGATAAGAATCATGAAGCTATTGCCATAGGTCCGAACATGCTAATCTCGAATCATCTGGATAGAAAGTGGGATATCTTCTTACTCACAACTCCTATGAGATTTATTTAAATTCCGGGTTATTCTCCACTGAATAGTGGTTCCAAATAAAGCTTCTTAGATCGTGGTTCATCCTGGTTTGATAAGAATCATGAAGATAATGGCATATGTCCGAACATGCTAATCTGGAATCATCTGGATAGAAAGTGGGATATCTTCTTACTCACAACTCCTATGAGATTTATTTAACTTCCTGGTTATTCTCCACTGAATAGTGGTTCCAAATAAAGCTTCTTAGATCGTGGTTCATCCTTGTTTGATAAGAATCATGAAGATAATGGCATATGTCCGAACATGCTAATCTGGAATCATCTGGATAGAAAGTGGGATATCTTCTTACTCACAACTCCTATGAGATTTATTCAACTTCCTGGTTATTCTCCACTGATTAGTGGTTCCAAATAAAGCTTCTTAGATCGTGGTTCATCCTGGTTTGATAAGAATCATGAAGATATTGCCATATGTCCGAACAGGCTAATCTGGAATCATCTGGATAGAAGGTGGGATATCTTCTTGCTCACAACTCCTATGAGATTTATTCAACTTCCTGGTTTTCTCCACTGAATAGTGGTTCCAAATAAAGCTTCTTAGATCGTGGTTCATCCTGGTTTGATAAGAATCATGAAGATAATGGCATATGTCCGAACAGGCTAATCTGGAATCATCTGGATAGAAAGTGGGATATCTTCTTACTCACAACTCCTATGAGATTTATTCAACTTTCTGGTTATTCTCCACTGATTAGTGGTTCCCAATCAAGCTTCTTACATATTGGTTCATCCTGGTTTGATAAGAATCATGAAGATATTGCCATATGTCCGAACAGGCTAATCTGGAATCATCTGGATAGAAGGTGGGATATCTTCTTGCTCACAACACTTATGAGATTTATTAAACTTCCTGGTTTTTCTCCACTAATTAGTGGTTCCAAATAAATCTTCTTAGATCGTGGTTCATCCTGGTTTGATAAGAATCATGAAGATATTGCCATAGGTCCGAACATGCTAATCTCGAATAATCTGGATAGAAAGTGGGATATCTTCTTACTCACAACTCCTATGAGATTTATTTAAATTCCTGGTTATTCTCCACTGAATAGTGGTTCCAAATAAAGCTTCTTAGATCGTGGTTCATCCTGGTTTGATAAGAATCATGAAGATAATGGCATATGTCCGAACAGGCTAATCTGGAATCATCTGGATAGAAAGTGGGATATCTTCTTACTCACAACTCCTATGAGATTTATTTAACTTCCTGGTTTTTTTCCACTGAATAGTGGTTCCAAATAAAGCTTCTTAGATCGTGGTTCATCCTTGTTTGATAAGAATCATGAAGATAATGGCATATGTCCGAACAGGCTAATCTGGAATCATCTGGATAGAAAGTGGGATATCTTCTTACTCACAACTCCTATGAGATTTATTCAACTTCCTGGTTATTCTCCACTGATTAGTGGTTCCCAATAAAGCTTCTTACATATTGGTTCATCCTGGTTTGATAAGAATCATGAAGATATTGCCATATGTCCGAACAGGCTAATCTGGAATCATCTGGATAGAAAGTGGGATATCTTCTTACTCACAACTCCTATGAGATTTATTCAACTTCCTGGTTATTCTCCACTGATTAGTGGTTCCAAATAAAGCTTCTTAGATCGTGGTTCATCCTGGTTTGATAAGAATCATGAAGATATTGCCATATGTCCGAACAGGCTAATCTGGAATCATCTGGATAGAAGGTGGGATATCTTCTTGCTCACAACTCCTATGAGATTTATTTAACTTCCTGGTTATTCTCCACTGATTAGTGGTTCCAAATAAAGCTTCTTAGATCGTGGTTCATCCTGGTTTGATAAGAATCATGAAGATAATGGCATATGTCCGAACAGGCTAATCTGGAATCATCTGGATAGAAAGTGGGATATCTTCTTACTCACAACTCCTATGAGATTTATTCAACTTCCTGGTTATTCTCCACTGATTAGTGGTTCCCAATCAAGCTTCTTACATATTGGTTCATCCTGGTTTGATAAGAATCATGAAGATATTGCCATATGTCCGAACAGGCTAATCTGGAATCATCTGGATAGAAAGTGGGATATCTTCTTACTCACAACTCGTATGAGATTTTTCTCCACTGATTAGTGGTTCCAAATAAAGCTTCTTAGATCGTGGTTCATCCTGGTTTGATAAGAATCATGAAGATATTGCCATATGTCCGAACAGGCTAATCTGGAATCATCTGGATAGAGAGTGGGATATCTTCTTACTCACAACTCCTATGAGATTTATTCAACTTCCTGGTTATTCTCCACTGATTAGTGGTTCCAAATAAAGCTTCTAAGATCGTGGTTCATCCTGGTTTGATAAGAATCATGAAGATATTGCCATATGTCCGAACAGGCTAATCTGGAATCATCTGGATAGAAAGTGGGATATCTTCTTACTCACAACTCCTATGAGATTTATTCAACTTCCTGGTTATTCTCCACTGATTAGTGGTTCCAAATAAAGCTTCTTAGATCGTGGTTCATCCTGGTTTGATAAGAATCATGAAGATAATGGCGTATGTCCGAACAGGCTAATCTGGAATCATCTGGATAGAAGGTGGGATATCTTCTTACTCACATTTCCTATGAGATTTATTCAACTTCCTGGTTATTCTCCACTGATTAGTGGTTCCAAATAAAGCTTCTTAGATCGTGGTTCATCCTGGTTTGATAAGAATCATGAAGCTATTGCCATATGTCCGAACAGGCTAATCTGGAATCATCTGGATAGAAAGTGGGATATCTTCTTACTCACAACTCCTATGAGATTTATTTAACTTCCTGGTTATTCTCCACTGAATAGTGGTTCCAAATAAAGCTTCTTAGATCGTGGTTCATCCTGGTTTGATAAGAATCATGAAGATAATGGCATATGTCCGAACATGCTAATCTGGAATTATCTGGATAGAAAGTGGGATATCTTCTTACTCACAACTCCTATGAGATTTATTTAACTTCCTGGTTATTCTCCACTGAATAGTGGTTCCAAATAAAGCTTCTTAGATCGTGGTTCATCCTGGTTTGATAAGAATCATGAAGATAATGGCATATGTCCGAACAGGCTAATCTGGAATCATCTGGATAGAAAGTGGGATATCTTCTTGCTCACAACTCCTATGAGATTTATTCAACTTCCTGGTTATTCTCCACTGATTAGTGGTTCCCAATCAAGCTTCTTACATATTGGTTCATCCTGGTTTGATAAGAATCATGAAGATAATGGCATATGTCCGAACAGGCTAATCTGGAATTATCTGGATAGAAAGTGGGATATCTTCTTACTCACAACTCCTATGAGATTTATTCAACTTTATCTTGCTCCATTGTAGTTGTTTACACAATCACACACACATAGAGTTGAGATCTCTGTAAAACTCACATGGTATCAGAGCCAGGTTTATCAGAACTTGGTTCTTGCTTCCGCTGAAGCTCAGAGCTCACCTCCATGTCGCCTAAAGTGAAAAAGAGCTCCATGGGTTCATCCGGCTGTTCAACACCTCAAGAGGAAGGCGTGTGCATCCAGATTATCCAGTAGCTGTCTGTCTCTTATCATCCACCATCTCATGTCGTCCCCTGAAGAAGAAGGTCCAAGGAAGCAAAGGCCATGAAGCGGATTAGCTACCCACTTCAACAAAGCCATTTCCGAGTCCTTGCTATTCAAAGTCCAAGAAGAAGTTTCTCAAGAAGAAAGCTTGCTGCTTGTACTGGTGTGGCGTGTTCAAACATGGAGAAAGGTGGGGTCTTTGGCTTGGAGGGTTCAAGAGAAAGACTCATGGAAGAAGGAGAAGTTGGGCTCGAGACCAACAACTCTTGTACTTGCCGTGAAGTCACATATGGAGCAGAGAACTAACACTAGTTCTCTGACTGTAAGGAAATCTCTTTTCTCTTGATTAAAGCTGACTATATTGAACTGTTGGTGTGTTGAGATGTGATTGGAAAGCCTGAGGATGTGTTAAAGATTGCTAGATATGAATTGTTTAGGATCTGTTTCCAGGTTGTTTATTGAGTTTGGTTTGGTGATTGGAAGTTGTTCTTGAAGCCGGTTCATAATGTTTGTCTAGTAGGGTGTTAGAAGTTGTCTAAACCTGCTAGCTTTCATGAAATGAAACCGATCTTGGTGTGGAGAGATGAGTGGTGTGGCTGCCTTAGGTTGATGCACTTTGATTCATGTCAAAGATGTAGTTAAGGCAGTAGTTTTATTTTTCTCGTAAGTAACTTGTATTGAATCTTTTGAGATTGTGCTTGTGCTTAGTGATGTTGCTTGCAAAGATGTGGACTTGCTAATGCTTGGTTCAGTCTTGTGCATAGCTTGAGACATTAGAGATCAAACTTGATGATTAGTCAAGGTTTGATCTCAATGCTTGTATGTATTATCTTGCTGGAGTTTGAGTGTTGTTTCAGGTTCACAAGAAGTGTCCTTTATTCACCATACATCCGAGTAAAAGAGGAAGACCTTAAGCCATTGTTAAAGCAATGGAAAGTGGCTTGTGTATCCTGTCCGGTTGAGAAAGCGCAGCTGTGGG
>NW_026617676.1:0-15955 GCF_000801105.2 Raphanus sativus
GGTTGTCGCCTATTGGCTGTTTGCCGATCCAAATAAGCGCAAAACAAAGCATAGGCATGTCCAAAAGATGCATAAAAAGCGAGAACAAAGATGCAGTCTTGTACAATAGAAAACTTCAAAAGCTATTGCCTGCTATCGAAGCTTCTCTTCCAGGAAGCAAGATCTTATACGCAAATGTTTATGATCCCATGATGGACATGATCAAGCACCCTGCGAGATACGGTATGTTTGCTTTTATTCTTCCTCAAGCGATCACCCTAGTTTATTGATGGCTTGGATATTTATTCATGTGTAGGGTTTAAGGAAACCAAGACAGGGTGTTGCGGATCAGGAGGGGGTTTAAGTGACACGTGCGATTCCAAGCTAAGTTGTGTTCCAATCACTCGGAGTATATGTTCTTTGACTCCATTCACCCTTCCCTGGCTACCTACACTCACCTCGCTGGTTCTGCTTACTCTACCTTATCGAAGCTTCTTGATGCCTAAAGCTATTAAGTATTTTACTGGTTATACAGTTTATGTATTAGTCACCATGAGATTATTTTATTCTTTTATGTATATCGTCACTTTTTAATTCCATCAACATTCACCAAACAAAATAAAACAATATTTAATTAACATGATTCACAACGTTACAGAATTTTAGACGTACCTGATCGAGTAAAGATACTAGTACTCTGCCCATACTGGGTATGGAAACATCAAATGATTAATTTATTATACTGAAATAGTATGATTTGTAGTAAATATAATTGCCGGACTCATGCTACTGCTCAATGTGTTGATATATATTTGCTTTATAAATACAAAAACTGTCTACACTAAAACGTATTTACCTTATGATAAATTTCATTTGGATTCCAATTCTGAAGATTTTCTAGTTTGGGCTGCAACCTGATTGTAAAATATTAACAATGAGTTTTGTTTTGTTAAGGAATTTGACCTTAGTTTTCCTACTATCCGTAATTTTAAAAACATGTTAATTTGGTAACTAAAGAAGGAAATATACATTTGTTATTCTTTTTTTGATCAAACATATATTTGTTATTCTAGTAGCCTTCAAACAGAGATCACAAAAGAGTGATACTATAGGTTCCTATCCTCACGATTTTTATTCTATTTGTATACCAGGACATAAATAAGTAAATATCAGTCTGAAGTAAACCATGCAAAATATTGTTTTTCTTTACAGAATTTCATATCAAACCAAGAATAAAAAACATAATCAGATTGATGAAAAAATCAGAAAATGAGAAAAAACTTTAAAAAAGGAAAATTCACGAAATCGATTGAAAACAGAATTCATGTATGAGTGACGAGATAACATTATTTCGAGGCAACTCTAACTCATTTACTCAATTATATTGTGTATTTATTATATTACCAAATATTTTTATAAAAATACACGTTATTGATTATAGATTACATCTTCCCCAACACTATTGACACCACGCCCAACCATTTTTATTGGTATACTTAAAGTGTGGTCCAATAAAGTGTGGTCCAATAATTATGTATGTAAAATAAGATCAACATATTAGTTTTAAATTTATTTATTTTTCTTTATATTAGTAGAAAAAAATAAGTCTGGATATAATATTTGGATCCGAAGAGCGAACTTGATTTGAAAGTAATACTAAACACAAATTAAAACATATAAAGTACTCAAATGAATCTAAAGTTTAATATCCGGAAACCAGATCCGAATCCAATCTACCGAAAATACTAAAACACAATTATATACTTAAATATATTAGTTATCTTAAATTTTATATCTATTAGATATTAATTAATATGAAAATACCTAATAATAAAATATGTTCAAAATACTGAAAATATATTATTCTCTCATTTAAATAAAACTATTTTATGTAAATTTAAGTTTTTAGTCTTATATTATTTAAATATTTATATTTTATATTATTTTTATTTTGGATTTTGAGGATTAAATATATTGGAGTCTTTTTAAAAAAATTACATAACTACAAATTTACCCAAACTCGAACCTGATCTGAACATGCAATGCTTCAAACTAAATCCAAACCACATTCAAACAAAAAATTGTAAATATCCGAATTATATTTTTAAATTTTAACTCTAAAAATCAAAATCCAAAATCTGAATATATCAACTAAATCCGAACAGATATTCGAGTGTTCATCCCTTGAAAAAAATATACGACATATCTCTTACTACAACTTAAAATAAATAATCTAATCAGTTATTTCACTCTGCGCATGGCGCGGATTACTACATAGTACATTTGTTATTCAAGTAGCCTTCAAACAGAGATCACAAAAGAGTGATACTATAGGTTCCTATCATCACGACTTTTATTTTATTTGTTATACCAGGACATAAATAAGTAAATATCAGTCTGAAGTAAAACATGCAAGAAAAATGTTCAAAGCTTTTTATGATAAAAAAGTTTGTAAATATGATACTAATACTTGTAATTCCATTTTTGGTTGCTAGTAGGGTATAGGATATTCTTTCCACATCCATTGAAATCTGCATCAGTCACATTGTCTATTAGTCATGGGTTAAGATTTCTTTAAGCATACAAAGACTACAAAAATAAAATATAGATCTTTGAAAAATAACATCAGAGACATAGAATTTCAAAAGAAAACATAAGAAACAGAGGAAAAACTTCGATATATCCTTTTTGCCTCCGTTTCATATATGTGGATTTGGAACTGAAAATTATAATCTTCAGTTTGTCGAAGAATACGTTTAGACAAAAATATACTACATTCGTTTCAGAAAGATTCATATTTTAGAAAAAAAATTGTTTCTAAACTATCAATATTTTACATTTTCAAAAATATAATAATGACAATTTTAGCCAAAAATAATATAATGGCAAAGTGTAAACTTTAAAAATATCAATTGTGTTTATTGAATTTTGATTAGTTAAAAATTATAGAAATAACTAAACATAGAAAATACATTTATTATCAAAATTTTACATGTTTTCTTAATAAGTGTGAAAATTTTAAACTATAAATTATTTTGAAACATAGATAATATATTGGAGTGATCATGAAATCAAGTCAACGAACTTTGGTTGATTCGAGTACATCTGGACGAAACTGTACCAAATGAAAGGTTTCAATTTTATTTGTTAGAACAACCTGGTCCTTATCTTTTTACTCGAGGAGTACAAATTTTTCGTTCTTGGTATAAAATATAATAGAGTTTGTTTCTTTTCTTAGGGTTATCTTTTCGGTTTGATCAAGCTTTAAACCCTTTAATAAGATTTCACTGTTTATTTTTGTCAGACAAACCGTTGTCTGACCCATTTTGGCATTTTCCCCATTTTTAAGTAATTAACAAACTCATAACTAACAATTCAATCCACTAAAAAACCACTTTCAAACACATATAAAATCCACCTCAATGAGAAACGATTTTTCAAATTATAATCAGAAAGTTGAACAAAAAGTAAAAACGCAATAATCACAACTACGAGTGCTCAATTATTCACAATGGCTACCTCCAAAACCATAGCGGTCATTCTATTCCTAATAACTCTAGTTTCGTCTAGCAACGCGGCTAAAAATGCCAAAACCAAACCGCTCGCCCCGGCCATCTTAATCTTCGGAGACTCATCCGTTGACACGGGAAACAACAACTACCTCGCCGATGCCAACTTCAAGGCTAATCATATCCCTTACGGAGTCGACCTCCCAGGGAAAGCAGCAAGTGGGAGATTCTCAAATGGAAAGCTCTATTGCGACATTGTGGCCTCAAAGCTTCACATCAAAGAGTTAGTACCTCCTTTCTGCAACCTAACCTCTCTGACACAGAGATCATCACCGGGGTTAACTTTGCATCCGCTGGTTCTGGCTTTGACGACCAAACTGTGATCTTTTTTTTTTTTTTTTTTTTTTTTTTTTTTTTTTTTTTTTTTAAATTACCTTTTCTTATTAGATACCATTTCCAATAGTCTTACAATGCAAAAGAACAAAATGAAACGATCCGAAAAGTAACAGCAGGATCAATCACAAAAAAGAGCTCAACTTGAAACTCAATCACAGCAGAAGTCGAAATTGCAATAACACTCACACTTCCAATGAGACGTACTTGAAGAAGCTATGGTTGAAAGTACTGAAACCAAAGCTGTAAGTATGAAGCGCCAACCAAATTATAAGACTGAGTACCTATCCGAGAAAAACCTTTCCTTTTGATCCAAACCTTGAAGCTTGGCTCTTAGAATTAACTGCAGCTCTTGCATCAGAGAAGAAGCAGGCCGAGATGATGCATATGAATCCTTGAGAATTAACCAAAACTGTGATCTTGACCAACGCCATCCCCGTTTCACATCAACCTACGATGCTCAAGAGTTACATTACTCGTCTCAAAGGTATTGTAGGAGAGAAGAAAGCGATGGAGATCATCAATGGTGCGATCGTGATGGTTAGCGCGGGTACTAACGATTTCATCTTGAACTATTATGATTTGCGCACAAGGATTGAAGACTATCCTAAAGTATCTGATTACCAGAATTTTGTGCTTGAGAACCTAGAAAAATTCGTCAAGGTAACCATCTAATTGCAATGAAAATATATTTATATAAGAATACAATAATATATCATCATAATTTTACATTGATTTATTAAATAAAATCTGCATGAATAATGAAAATTGTTCGTGCCTTCAATAATATACTGGTCATGTCTTGTATATGCCAATAACTAGCTAGAGAATACTATTAATATCTACACTTTGTGTGTTTATTGATATGTCTAGGAGCTTTACAGTTTAGGGTGCCGAAAAATGTCGGTGGGTGGGTTGTCGCCTATTGGCTGTTTGCCGATCCAAATAAGCGCAAAACAAAGCATAGGCATGTCCAAAAGATGCATAAAAAGCGAGAACAAAGATGCAGTCTTGTACAATAGAAAACTTCAAAAGCTATTGCCTGCTATCGAAGCTTCTCTTCCAGGAAGCAAGATCTTATACGCAAATGTTTATGATCCCATGATGGACATGATCAAGCACCCTGCGAGATACGGTATGTTTGCTTTTATTCTTCCTCAAGCAGTGGCGGAGTCAGGATTATATTTTACTGGGGTCACAATTTATTTAAAAATAATTAACTAATATATTTAAATAAAAATAAAATATTATAAATTATGTATGCAAAAAATTGATATAATTTTATTAAATTATTGTACAATTAGTTTAAAACATTTAGAAAATAACCTACATTTTAGTAAACCTGTATATTTTTAAGGGCAATTCTCTTAAATATTTTTTTTTAAGTTTTTGTCATAAAAAACAGTTCTAAAAATAAAATAACCAAAATATTTCTTTGAAAATTTTGATATTTATTTTTAATTTTTTTAAAAATTTGAAATTTCATCCCCAAACCCCTTCCCCCTAACTCTAAACTTTAAACCTAGATTAGCTAATCTAAGGGGTATAAATGTATATTTAATTTTTAAAATTAAAAAAATGGTCATTTTTCTTCCTTAAATACTATTTTTTGTGAAAATAAACTAAAAATGATATCTAAAAGAATTTCTCTACTTTTAAACCCACATTTTGAAAAATATATATTTTCTGTTTAAAATAATCCATATTTTATACAAAACTTTTTTGAAAATATATTTTCTTTTACATTTTCAATGCATGATATAATGCAAAATTTCAAAAACATCAACTGTGTGTATTGAATTCTAATTGATTAAAAGTAGTTAATTACAAAATATATTATTTTATAACGGAATGAATACAAAATAAGTAATCTTCTTACCGAAAACACGAAACTTATTATTTCTGTAAAGGTTGGAAATTTGAAACATGGATACAAATTCATTTTGCAAGTAATATGCCACAGTTAATGTTCTTACATGTAAAATAGAAAGTAGAGATCTTAAATTATTATATTTTCCTTTTAGTCATGAAAGAACGAGACAAAAGCGTTTCTTCTTCTTCTCAAGAAATGAGAAGTTTAAAATAGAAACGGGGTCAGCCACAAATTAATATGGGGGTCATTTAAATAAAATTTCTGTAATTAGTGAAGAAATTAGAATTTCACTGGGGTCAGCTGACCCCCCTTCATTGTTAATAGCTCCGCCCCTGTCCTCAAGCGATCACCCTAGTTTATTGATGGCTTGGATATTTATTCATGTGTAGGGTTTAAGGAAACCAAGACAGGGTGTTGCGGATCAGGAGGGGGTTTAAGTGACACGTGCGATTCCCAAGCTAAGTTGTGTTCCAATCACTCGGAGTATATGTTCTTTGACTCCATTCACCCTTCCCTGGCTACCTACACTCACCTCGCTGGTTCTGCTTACTCTACCTTATCGAAGCTTCTTGATGCCTAAACCTATTAAGTATTTTACTGGTTATACAGTTTATGTATTAGTCACCATGAGATTATTTTATTCTTTTATGTATATTGTCACTTTTTAATTCCATCAACATTCACCAAACAAAATAAAACAATATTTAATTAACAGGATTCACAATGTCACAGAATTTAAGATTAATAATCTTTTTTCATATGAAATTTAATCAACTTTAGCGTTCTTTGAACAACCCCTTAATCCTCAACTCCAAATCTTCAACAGTATACGCAATAAACGGCTCCCCACGCCTCCCATTAATCTCCGGCGACGCCTTCAATCTTCCGACGAAACTTGAGTACGCCGGAGACACAATGCCGGCGATGGAGCTTCTCAACTCCTCTCTCAGTTGCTCATCAGTAACAACCCATTGAGATTGCATAAGACACACTTCGTCGAACCGGGCTTTGAACAGTTTAAGATTCTCTATCAACATAAGATAAGGACTCTCGGTCCGAAGCAACGCCACGACCTGGTTCCACGAGCTCCTTAGGAAATTAGAGTGGTATTGCCTCAGCTTCGCTGCATGCTTGACGATCCAGTCTTCTCCTAGGATCGAACCAAGCTCGTTATCCGTGGCCTTGTCAAGAATATACTTACCATTGTTCATCATGAACAAGAAACACAAAGGCGGGTCACGGTACGTTCTTTTCTTGCCTTCCAAGTTAGTCTCCAACAACTCCAAAACCCATATGAGTTGCACGGACAAAGGTCTCGTCTCTGATCCGGCATCGTTCCCGGTATGGTCGAGGATCTGCTCCAAGGATTGTCGCGATTTACACGCCGCACGAAGATAGTTCATCACGTACCGTGTGATAGGGTGAATCCCACCGCCAGGAAACGCGGTTTTGGGAGGGTCACGACGGATCAAATTCTCAAGCTCCATAAATATCCCTCTAACCGCTTCGCCCAACCGTTTATGAATCGCAACCGCCTCGTGCTTCAGCGGCGAACAGTATTTATTAGAGAACAGCGTTTCCATTCTTGGAATCAGGTCTTGAACCGCTTCGTATAAATCCATAACCTTAAACAAGCGTTCAGGCAAACGGCTCCCTAGAGCGATCGCGTCTGCGAAATTCAAAAGCTGTGTGGTCGTCCCGCGACAGACTTCCATGAAGGATAGATCGGTTACGGATGAGACGGGAAGATCGGAGAAAACGCGGTCGCAGAGAAGACGCTCGCTAGGGAAGAAAACGCGGAACACCATTGTAACGGCTTTGATCCAACGGTCGATTTCGTCTTCAAGGTCTTGCCACGGAGACTCTTGGACTTCTTCCATACTTAGACCTCTCAGATGTAACCTCGATAGACTCTCCTCTAGGAACTCTCTCCGTCGACTGCTGTAGACTCGTGAACACTCTTTCCCGAATCCACCAGCGACCATCCGCACGGCGATCGCGTTTAGATCGCCAATAACGCTAGATTGTAACGGCTCGATCACGATTTTGTAGTCAGTCACCGGACGGGCAACGATAACCTATTCAAATGTTGTGAAGTTTACCACGGCAGTCTATTAATAAAACCAAACCGAATCAACTTGGACCGACAGAAATTAAACCAAACTCGTAACCAAATTATTTTTCTTACAAACGAAAAACAGATTAAGATCCATTTTAATACTGTTATAATATAAGTGAATAAACAAAAAAAAGCTTTATTAGATGAGGGTATTAACATATACTGTATATTGAGTAATTGAACATAGACATAATAATTAATTACGTTATATTTTGAAACTATTTAATAAACCAAAAAACCTAATGAAACTCTAATCCTAGACCGGATTGTCAACATAATTAGTGACATGAAACTTAATGTGGATTATGTTTTTAGTAATCAAATTTAGTTAGTACCTGTTGGCTTTGGACACCGTAGCCTATGTCGTTGTCTTCTTCACCGGAGAACTCGTCGTCAGAGTCAAACGACTCGGAGGCTCGGTCCATTACATAACCAAACTCCTCCTGAAGCCTAAACATCACTTGTTGAATCAGCTCATCGGCACGGGAGAGACATATAGCGACTGATTTATCTCCGGCCATGGATCTCATGTCTCCAGCCATCGAAATCAGCTCATCAACGGCGTCGAGAAAATTCCGCGAGTCAACGGGATCAGACCAGATCGGTCGATCCTCCACGATGTAGCTGGAGATCTGTGTCTCTAAGGAGTTAAGTGATCGGTCAAGGTTGAGGTATGCGCCGCCGACGCGGGATGCGTTGGCTCGAGAGTTGCTGCTTGTGTTTCCTGTGGCGCCGTAGCCGGAGAGAATCTGTAAGATGTCACCGGCGGCGCTAGGGTCCTTGCCGAGAGCTCTGGCGATGTCTCTGGCGGCTGCATAAAGATTCTCGTCGCCGGCTTCAGCCATAGAGGTATGGATAATAATAATAATAATAATAATAAATGGTTTGTGGAAATTAGAGGGATCGGTGGATTATGTGAATAAAGACGAAACTCTATAACTATGATATGGAAAAGTCTTCGGGCAGCAGAAGAATAAGATTAGACGCGGGAAGCATGTCTGACTTGTGTGCTTGCTTCTGTTTGTATTTTAATGAGTTTGTAATTTTTATATTGCGACGACCACGACTTTGTCTGAAACGTGAACGCACTTTACCAACCGCGTTTCGTTGAGCGTTTGTTTAAAAGTCCAATTTGCATGCATCGTGGGAATTGGTCATGGGCTGAATGACTTTCCTCACGTTGAATTTTCGGTGTTGAGTCCACTTTCTAACTAGCCAACGACTTTTGTTACGTGGAAACTAGTTATAGGCCAACGAACATTGTAGTAATTTTGAGATCCATAATCTTGGGTAATTTAGTTGCCAGGCCCAGTGTTTTTCTTAATCATTATATACAAAGCCTAGTCTGAGAGAATTGGTGGCCCATCAAACAATATTTAATTTTATTTTCAAAATGTTAAAATATAAGAAAAATATATAAAATGAAAAATATATTTTTTTAAAATATTTTTATAATTCAAAATAATATTACACTTTTCCATTTATAGTTCATATACTATTATTATTATTATTATATGCTTCAAGGAAATTTTATCTTTATCTTATTAAAGAGAGAACAAATTTTCATAACTAATATAATATATTGTACAATATATTATTTTACTAATAATGTTAAAATACGTAAGAAAAATGTATGAAGTTATATGTATGATATCAGATGAAAATTTGTATATAAAAAAAATCAGATGAAATTTATGATAGATTATGTGTAAGATCATTTTTATATAGTTACGTTATCTCCCGGAAGAAGAGAAACATATCTTACTTTTGCTTTTTCCGCTTTGTGGCTCTCCTTTTACTTTATTTAAAACAAAAAAAAGAACTATATTTCTGCAAAAAAATCTCAGACAGTAGATAGATACCAAAGGATTACTCAGCATGCATTTGAACCCAAGTCACAAAAATTCCAGAGGACACAACTGTTAAAGTCTTTTCATCAAACCTCCGGAGGATCATCGCTCCTCCTCCGGCTCCACCACCAATGACTTCCCTTTACCTCAACTCCTTACTTCCCCTCCCTCCTTCTCACCCCCAGAAACTCCTCGAACCCTCTTCTTCCTCCTCACCTCCGTTGAGCATTTCCACCTCTAACGAAGCTGCTCTGAGACCGATCGTCATCAACGGAGACCCACCCACTTTCGTCTCCGCCCCTTCTCGCCGTATCATCGCAGGTTCGTCACTAAAAAAAAAAATCTAATCTTTTTGGTCATCACGACAACAAAGCTGAGACTTTTATGTCTTTACTGTGGTTTTCTTATGGTAGTTGGAGACCTTCACGGCGATCTGAGCAAAGCCAGAGATGCCCTTCAGATTGCCGGTGTCTTAAGCTCCGATGGAAAAGACCAATGGGTCGGCGAAGACACTGTATGTCCTTTTTTCTCATCACTTACCAATATTGATTTGGAACATAATTTCAGTTTCTGTTGCTTATTAGTTCAAAGACTGAGACCGAGTCTGAATAGAGATGTGTATGGAATAATAACTATGCTTGTCTCGAAAGCAACCTGTTGTAATCAATCTGTTTCTAAGTTACAGTCATACTACTTCATGTCTTTTAACTTCCAAGTCCTCTTGAGTTCTTCCAAGTTCCAACTTATGTGAAACTGATACATGAAAATTGCAGGTAGTAGTTCAGGTGGGAGATATACTGGACCGTGGCGAGGATGAGATTGCAATACTCTCCTTATTCAGGTTACTTGATGAACAGGCCAAAGCTAACGGTGGAGCTGTTTTCCAGGTTTTTGAATGCTTTGAGTTTGACAAGTATGTGTTACAGAGAAAAGATAGGACTAACAACACTTTGCAATCAATTGTCCAAAATACTTTAAAAAGGTTAATGGGAACCATGAGACGATGAACGTTGAAGGAGATTTCAGATACGTAGACACGAGAGCATTTAATGAGTGTATAGACTTCCTTGACTACTTGGAGGACTATGCACAAGACTGGGACAAAGCTTTCAAGAATTGGATTTTCGAGTCAAGGCAGTGGAAAGAAGATAGGAAGAGTTCTCAAACCTATTGGGATCAATGGAATATAGTGAAGGTACTTAAAAAATTCGCTCTGCTCTTCTAACTGAGCCATTCCAAACTCCAAAGTTCTGTGATTAAGTCGGTTGGAAAAAAATGTATTAGGACAGAGGCAAAAGGGAGTGATTGCAAGGTCGGTCCTTTTCAGACCAGGTGGTCGATTAGCGTGTGAGTTGGCACGTCATGGAGTTATCTTGCGTGTTAATAATTGGGTGTTCTGCCACGGTGGTCTCCTTCCTCACCACGGTAAAACATCATCAGTCAAGAGATGTTTTTTTTTTTTTTTTTGGATTTGGACTCTATTCCTTATGGTTTATTGCTACTTGTATACAGTTGCATACGGCGTAGAGAGGATAAACAGAGAAGTCTCTACTTGGATGAAGAGCTCTAGTGACGAGGAGGACAGTCCTGAGATGCCGTTCATTGCAACTCGGGGTTATGACAGTGTGGTCTGGAGCAGACTTTACTCAAGAGAGACCTCTGATCTGAATGAATATCAAATTGAACAGGCAAGTTGAATCATCATCATCATCAAGCTTGGATTGAATGTGTTTTCCTGAGTACTTTTCTAAATCAGGTAAGTACAATTCTCCGGGACTCTCTCGAAGCTGTTGGTGCCAAGGCGATGGTGGTTGGACATACTCCTCAGTTATCAGGCGTAAACTGGTACATTCCCAAACATATCTTAAACACAAGATTCTATATCAAAAAAAAAGGGTTTAATTAATGAAAATATCTTGTTAGTGAATATGGTTGTGGCATATGGAGAGTTGATGTGGGAATGTCCAGTGGTGTTCTTGACTCTAGACCAGAGGTATTTGTGACAGATCTTGGCTCTTTTTTTGAATAGTTGCTTTTATTATGTCTTTGTACAATCTCTATTGTTGGAGATGATGATGACTGGCTCTAGTGTTGTTTGTGCTTCCTTCAGGTTCTTGAGATAAGAGGGGACAAAGCTAGAGTTATAAGGAGCAACCGAGACAGACTTCATGAACTTCAAGTTGCAGATTACATTTAAAAAAGCTCTTAGTGACAAGAAACAGACTCTAAATGGCCTGGAACTTTGAACTCTTTAGGCATGAAGAAATAAAAAACAGCAGAAGTTTCAGATGAGAGACAGATACGGCTGAGGTGAAGCCAAAACATTCAATTCTATGTATGTATTGTGTATATACATGTTTGTGAATCATGAGAAACATACCGTATTCATCAAGTAAGAGGTTTGTATAGCAAAAGACTATATATAGATAATGAGATGCTTTTATTATAAGGGGAAATTGCCAATGGGACAACAATCTAAGGTTAACATTATATTTTAATAGCATCCAAATTAAAACAAGAAGGTAACAACAAGACCACACACGAACAAGAACAACCAACAAGAAGAAAAACGAATGAAACATAACATTAAAAACAGCGAGAAGCTACTAAACGAGACCATCGTCTTCCTCTTCTTTTGCATGTGCCACAGAGTGCTCTTCAGGACCAGAGGAGCCTTCTCCTCCACTTTCCGGTGGCACCGAGTGCTGGATACAAGGTACCATGAACAGCTTGTGCAGAGCAAGGGACTCCTTTATCTCGAAATTGCGGTTTCCCCTTTCATATGAAATAGTCTGCATTGCCAGTATAGTCTCCATCTCGGCGGTCTTCAGTTGCCAAGCTCGCAACTGTTTGAGCATCTTATGAACATGTTCCGGGACAGAACAACCTACCTGGGATGATTAAAAAAAAATTTATATATGTGATACAAAATGATAGATTAGAAAACAAACTATCCGCAAAAACATATGGAACCTAATCTTAAATTCCCATTTCTCTCTCTCACAAAGCTATCCACAGACAACAACTAACCTATTTGTTTTATGTAGTAGGAACACAAGATTTGCTTTTTAAACTCAACAGCAAACAAAACAAAGAAGGAAAAAAGTTACCATTGTTGAGATAGAACCACCCTCATCAAGCTGACCGCAGTCGGCGATTGTCAAAGGCTGGAAAGGGTAGCGCAAATCATCTCCGACCATCTGCTCAACTTGACTGATCACATCAAACCCTTGCACAACTTGTCCAAATGCGAACTGGTAGCCATCGAGGGTAGGAAACTCCGTCAAGAGGAGCATGAACTGAGATCCGATGACGTATTCATCAAGGTTGAGCGTGGAGAGGATACCTTTCCTGTCGTGCTTCCTTAGGAATTTACTGTCCGTGACTTGATGGTCACGGCCGTAGATCGATTCGTAGATCGATTCGCCTCGAAGTCCGTTCCCATGAGTGATATCTCCTCCGAGCCACATAATACCTGGGTTCACTGAGTGGATGATAGATCCCTTATAGTGGAGTGGTATACCAGACTCCCCTATTCCTTTCTCGCCTGTACACAGAGCCCGAAAGTTCTCCGCCGTCGCCGGGGTCGTGTCGGCAAAGAGCTCTATCACGATCCGACAAACAGTTTTGAAGTTCACGGCAATATCGAGGAAACACTCTAGGGTTGTTCGCCATCAGAGGAAATTGATCTCAGATTTAGGGTTGCTACGATGCGAGGAGAGAGAGAGAGAGAGATTTGACTCGGTATTTAAACACCCCCACCCACCCCCCGATCTTTTTATTTTTCTCTCTCTTTCGTTTCCTTCTTCTATCAGATGAGAAACGGAGCCGTTACGCAGCTTTTTTTTATTCCTTTTTCCGGGAAAAATATTCGGTTGTTTGAATCTCAGTTGGTATATTGAGATAACCGGATAAGAGCAAATACGTGGTGGTTGGGCCGTGTTTGTTTTGCGTTTGGGCCTATGTTGCTTATTAATCCAGGCCTTAATATATTGCAATAGTAATTAAGACTTTTAATGGTGGTAACTAACTATTTTGACACTCCTCCGCATAGTAATGTCGCTTACTTGTTTAATATATTAATCAACGGTTTACTTATCTTACCATTGGTCCCATTAATATCAGACCAGACCTGATGTCAAAACATTGACGCACAGATTTTGATTTTTAAACGACCAATCCTTCTAAACCAATAATAAACCTGCTAAAACCAATAAACTCAACCAACAGACAGTATACACTCTCCCTAGAATATTTCTAGGCTGCTGCTTGAACGGTGAGATTTACCAGTACCACTTCACTTATTACAGCTCAGAATGCACCACTAGACCACTGGTGCTTGTTGTACATAGCATAATGTATAACTTAATATATCTATATAAACATAATAAAAGACCATTTTAGACTAGCTAGGCACATGTCCCACGTCTAGCACTGGTGAACGAGGAGAATGGTTCACCACACACCTGGAAGTAACATGTTGGATCACCATAGTCGTGTATGTATGTATGTATGTCTCCTCAGTTATTTTATTGAAAAAATTGGAAAAAAAAAAACATAGTGTGTACAAATAAAATTTTCTCAACGACAGCATCAACAACACAAGCCTGGAAAAATATGATCTAAAAATGACATCAAAGAAACCCTGATAACAATTTACAAAAGAAAAACAAACAAGATCGTCAATAGTGTGAATGCCCTCTAACCTTTAAGTCTCTTCTTTTTCAGGCAATGTTTGGATCACCATTGAAGTCCTGAAAGAAAGACTTGACTCCTTCATAAGTGGACCAACAGATTGCTGCTGCAGGAGCATGGAAGAGCATTCCTCGGAAGCCACCCTCTTACAAGTCCTCTATATCCATCTTTTTTCACAATCGTTTTAAGTACATCGCTGATTGAACCACTAGTGAAGCGGTCGCATCCACACACACCCTGCACATTACCACAGATGATTTTAAGGCCAAGGCCATTTCATACATTTTTATTTTAGAGAAAAGAATCATGGACATAGCTAGCTGATTGTGATGTCGCTGTTTTAAACTCTATGCTAAGTCAAATAAAAGTTTTCTTTAGAGACACCTAAAGCTTGAGCCACTACTGTTCCATTTACGAAAACGCAAAGAAGCAAAACATACATGGAAAGAATATACAAAGTCTATACATCTTACGCTTCAACAAGAAAACATAAACTTATCTCTCGAGATTCTAAAGAGTCTATATTTTGATCCGAAGATATTTGCTCCTTATGGATCTTCCCATATTATTTAAAAATAGTCAAACTGAAAGCATAAATTCTACATTACAGAAGTGCTTATGCTACATCAATATAAGGTGTGCTAAAGTAAAGACTGAATCAATGATAACTCACTCAGTTGAGAAATGCCATTGCCTGAAACCACAACACCACCCTACCAAATAATAAATACATACACGAACCAGAAACGCACTGGTTGCACTTGAAACATCTAACCACAGAACTGCCTCTAAAGATTATTTCAACACCAACGAGTTCTATGTGATTGTCAAAAACAAGAGAAGCTTAAACAAAGTCATGTTGCAGCTCTAAACATAATTACCATCTCCCAGTAGGTCTAATAGTTATTTTAACGCAGAATCTAAAGAGCACTATCCAGCAACTTACATGTATAGTTATAAAAACATCACTTTGCATCTAATCACGTTCCCTTTCTTCTATCCAAAGAAAGTTTCAGCCTTTCAACGATCAGAGACAAAAGACCAACCAATTCTAGAGAAGAGAGGTGTAATCATTCTACCTGACACTGCAACTGAGTCTTAACAACATCAAGCGGCGTAGTCACAGCAGCCGCTAAACCACCAGCAGCCGCTCCCGCAGTAGCATGAACCAACCAACCTTCCTCATCACCACCAACAAACCCCTCCGGAGAAATCTCCACCAACGCCTTCTTAGCCGCCTCGTACGTAGCGAAATGAACAGCAGTAAAAAGGCGCGTTCATCAGAACCGTCGTCCCTATACGAAGCGTAGAACGCACCAAAAACCCTTCCTCACGCATCACCCTCCTCACGCAATCCCAACACCCCTCTGTAAGTCCCCTCACCCCATCTGCAGCCTCTGCTTCACCATATCCATCGGCGTGAACACCGCGTCGCTCGACACGTCGCGAACACCCCGGAGACGGCGTGCGCCGCGGCGGAAGTGCTGGAAGTTGAATCGGATAGGAGGAACTTCTTGGAGACCTCGTAGAAGGAGAA
>NW_026617677.1:0-15950 GCF_000801105.2 Raphanus sativus
TACCATGGATTTTACCCGTTTTTAACCATGGTATACTAGTATTTTATTATATATTTAATCTGTTTTCTAGCCTGTTAGGTATGTGATAGTGCTCAAATTACCCAGTAGAGCTTACTCTCTCAAATAAGAGGTACATCTGTAGTACTTAGGGATCAAATCACGAGGAGCTAGGGAACCAATTAAATGAAATCTACTAATCAATCCTAGGCAAGGTATGTTTATATGACGAAAGTAAAAAGTAACAATTCCTAAAATGAGCAAGGTAGTTGCTCTAACTTACAATATGATGAGTTGTTTTAATGTGATAAAGAGTGCTAGACATAGGGCTTTTATTCAGGAATGGAGATTACAATCTCTATAAATGCTTTAATAAGTTGCTTGCATGGTACTATAGATCTCAGCCTCTTAACTCAAGTGAAGTATCACTGGTTAAATAATATAGATCTCTGGCCTCAACTGTCGTGATGTTGGCGCAGAAAAAGAGTCGATCGATATCCTTTTGAGATATCGAGCGATACACCTTTCGCAGCGCCGATCGATTCACCTGTCGGGATATCGATCGACGGCTTCAAGATCTGCCTAGGCGCGAGCCGAATATGAACACAAGGTCTCAAGGAGGAGCTGTCGATCTTTTCAACGGGAGACAGGCAAGTTCAAATGGATAATTCAAGATAATCAAAGATCCTAGTGATCTATGTTCTAGTTAGCTAATCTAAAACAAGAATAAGGTGCAATCCATTTGATTAGTACCACAACTAAGCAGTTATAGTTTGGGGCTAATCCCACAAACCTATTTAAACCCTAGATCTAACAAGTAGACTACTCAGACATAGCTAAGCAATTCATGACAATAGATAGATGAAAGAATTGCATAGATAGAAATAAGTAGAAATACAAAAGGAGATGAGAAATCTCTCCAATCTCTCAAAACAATAAAACTCTAGTCTCTCTCTCACACTCTCTGCTTTTCTCTTGAGGGTTATCAAAAGCTTGCTTCTTTCGAAGGTTGCCGTCAAAAACACTTAGCATGAATATTTAAGCATTTCCATTATGTTAAAAACTAGTCAGGGGTAATCTCGTAGTTTGGTGAAGTCTTGGTGAAGTAGTCGGCTAAACCATTTCGTCTTCGATATCGATCGACAACACTGGAAGTGTATCGATCGATTATAATCTTCTAGTACGCGGATCTTCTCAGCTAAATCGATCAACAACTCAGGATGAGTATCGATCGATTATAATCGCAATGTTGACTTCCGACTTGGTCTTGAATGGTCAACTCGGGTGTATCATCTCTTGCACTCCAAAATGCTCCAAAACATCACTTTCTCACAAAATGCTCCTGAACCTGAAAGCATACCTAACAGGCTAGAAAACAGATTAAATATATAATAAAATACTAGTATACCATGGTTAAAAACGGGTAAAATCCATGGTATATCAACTCCCCCAGACTTACTCCTTTGCTTGTCCTCAAGCAAAAACAGTAGTCTTTGGAAAAGGTTTGAAAACAGCAGGAACTCAAAGATTCAAAATATTGAAGTCATCACTCTATGGGTTTGCAATTCATGTCTAAACATCCTAATCACAGAAGTTCATTATGCCTTATCCTAGCTTAGCAACCAAACTCATCTAGTCAACAACTTAGCAAATCTCATCTGACAATCCCCTCTACTAACCTCATTTCTTAACATAAAATAAAAGTGCAGGCTTTACCTTGGGAGTATCGATCAAAGGACACATGGATTCAACTCAAACAAGTATCTGAACACACATGTAGTCTTCTCTGATCCCTTTCTCCCCTCATCTCTCTTCTCTGAATCTCTTTTAGTTTCAATTTCAACAGGTTTCGATGCCACATAGATCATCTAGTCCATCTCATTGACATTTGCATTGTAACTCATACATTTTTGACAAAGTGTAGCGAATAATGGGGTCTTTGGTAATTTACCTATCCCTCGTTTCCATAATGTGTGATCATCCTTGAGATTTAGAATACTGGAGTCGCAGGAGACACTCCTACCCCACTGCCTCTCAAGAAATCATTTCAATCTTTTATAACATAAACTTAGATCTTGAGACGCTGAAGAGGGAGAAGGAAGGGAACAAGAAACACACAGACTTTTTACCTTCCAGACTTGTAAGAGGATTCTGATCCAGTGATTTCCAAGCCCCAAGACAAGCAAATAAGTCATTATTAGTGTTGGATGTCAGATTTGGTTCCTTCAAACAATCTTTAGCTAGTGAATATAGATGACAGGTTGATCCACTTTAGCATCTTTAGTACTATCTGCAATCAGTAATCTATAATGGCGCTAAAGAGTGGTCAGACAATCAAATATAGATCTATATCAATGTTCCTATTTAATACTTATGCGAAAAATAATTTTGAAAAACAATTTAAATAAAAACCAAAATAAAAACACATATTAGTAAACTCTCCCCCAGACTTAAATTACACTGTCCCAGTGTAACACAGCCTGTGGTGAGGTAAAGAAAATAAATCATAATTAATAAGTATAACAAGTTAGAATGAATAAACCTGATCGACAAGGTGTCGATCGATTCGTATTGTATACGTCGATCGTTAGTAATGGTCGTGTGGTGTCGAGCGATATGAATGGTGAATGTCGGTCGACTGAATCATCACTCTACTTGGATCTAATAAAAACTGCAAAACATCCGAAAAATAAAAGCAAAAATGAAAGATAAATAAAATAAAGAAAAATAAAAGTAAACCTAATAGTGGGTTGCCTCCCACTCAGCGCTTTGTTATAGTCAGTTAGCTTGACTGTGGTAGGTGAGTGACTCATGGGGTGCAGTGGGGGTTGTTGTTTGCTGGTGGGCAAACATTTCCCTCATCTTTGGACCCAGCAGCAGTGAAGCTTCTTGTGGCATCATCTGATATTGTCCATCTCGGATATATCTTTGCTAAATCTGCTTTGATGACTTGCAATCTTCTGTCCAAATCTTCCATGTCAAACTGATGCTGATCAGATCTGGAATGCTCAGGTAGTTCTTCATGTTGATCTTTGTCGTGCTGGTCGTGAATCTGCTGATCTTGGTCTGCCAAGGTCTCGGTATCGATCGATCTACAACTTGTGCGTCGGTCGGTTCGCTGGGAGTTCTGTCGGTCGACTCAGTATCATCTGTGTCGATCGATTCTGAGCGTTGGCCTTGGTACTCAAGAATTCTCTGCATATTGCTTATCTCATTTTTCAATAGACCAGTAGCTCTACAAAGGTTGGTCACTCTTTCGTTGAGGGTGTTGTCAATGTCATCACTTTGTTCTATGAGTCTCTCCTCCATAGAATTCATGGCTTCGTACAGCTTATGTTTGATCTCATCAACTTCTGCTGTGGTGCATGCTCGCTTCGCTGGTGGTGGCTCGGTGTCGATCGATATTGGTCTAGGCCTGTCGATCGATGTCGCGGTTCTGTCATGACGACGAAGATGATCTTGAACTATGCTCATGTCTCTTTGTAACTGGTTCAGCTGTCGTGACAGTGTATCCAGGTATCGCATGATAGGTGAACTTAAAAGATCATGCTTCTCTTCGTATGCTCTCATTTTTCTTCCAGTTCTGCGAACCTTGTGTCGATCGACGGTGAATTCAGTGTGTCGATCGATGGAGACGTAGCATTCCTAGCTTGATCTTTCTTGCGAATTGATGCTATCTCTTTCTGTAGAAGATCGATCCTCTTGCTTAACCATTCGACATTGTTGCTGAGAGGGCTGTAGACGTCTCCAATCCGTGAATTGATGTAAGCAATCTCCCATTCATCTTTCTTAGGTGATGAACATTCTGGTCGGTCCTTGGATGTAGTCTTGCCGATGTCGATCGATGGCACAGGTACTGTGTCGATCGATACTGGTGGCGTAGACTCTTTCTCAAGCATGGTTAATATGTTTCCAAGCTCCACTCTTACCTCAGCAATATCACTCTGGAGGTCCTTGTAACTGACATTCAAAGGCTGGAAAGTGTCTTCCACCAATGTGTGCATGTTAGCCTCAAGGTGTGCCTGAGCTCTCCATACATCAGTCACCATATCATATATATCCTCTCTTCTGTAGGATACTGGTGGTGGTCTGTATGCATGATAAGGGCGTGTGTGTACTGGAAGGCGTAAGCAACCTTTGTGAAAAAATGATGCTCTCTCCAGAATTCTTCTTATTTGCTCCTTGGTAACATGAATTATTTCACCATCAACTCCTCTAGCATAGCCAAACTCATCTCTGTAGACACCATATTCATCATTGGCTTCCCATTTGAATCTCCTGGATCCATCAGTATTGAAGGCACGTCGTCCAAACTCCAATCGTCTGTCGGGCGATCTGACTCTTGGTATGTCGATTGATCCGGGATATCCGCCGTCGATCGACGGTGATGAATCGATGTCGATCGATGGTGAATTTCTAGGTTGACCGAAGTGTTGAGGAACTGTATCCTCCTTTGGGTTGGTGTTGTGGTTGTCCTGGACGTGAGCTAGGATGTCTGGGTGGCCACGTTGCTGTGTGAACAAGTTTTCTGGTCCATTAGCAACTTGGAGGATGTCTGCTATGTCTTCTCTGGTTATGTGCTGAACTCTTCCATCCATTGTTCTTGCATAAGCATTTGTGTCCCTGAAAATTCCAAATTCATCAGGTATTAGTGAAACGTTCCTGATTTCATAAGGTTCATGAAATCGAGATTGAGTTCTGCTGAAGGCGTCGATCGATGGTGATGTGGTGGTGGCAATCGATGGTGCACGTCTAGCTGCATGGTGGGATCGATTGTTCATGGTGTTGCAGTCCTCCATTGATAAGTTTCTGAGTGCTGGAAGCTGCTGGGTAGAAGGTGAAAAGGTTTGAATTTTCGTGTTTGTAGTTGTCAACCTTTTATACCCATGTGTTGCCCTAATCGGTGAAATTCTGATTATGTCCTTTAAGTCGTCCGGGTCAATATCGATCGATGAGATACTGGCGATGTCGATCGATGGACGATGTCGTTTTGCTGGATGAAGTAGATAATCGATCGATGGTGGGCGCTTGATGTCGATCAATTGTGGGAGTCGATTTGCAAATCTGTCATTCTCTAAGTAATTTTCCCAAGCTCTCTCTTCCCAGTAGTCTGCATCATGTTCTTCACTGTGGTCTCCACCGTGGGAAGAGGTGGCTATGTCTACTGCAAAACTCTCATGAAATCCGCTATCTGCCCAACTCCTTACTGAATAATCATCTTCCTTTCGGCTGGGTGGGATGGCGAAATTCGGGTAGCAATGATCTGGTAGATCGAGTTCATCATCTGGACCTTTGTCGATCGATGTCCAATTCTTGTTGTCGATCTCTGCTGACTTGCGAGTGTCGATCGATGATGTTAAGGTGCTGTCGATCGATCCCGAGTACTCTGTCTCGTACTCGACTTCACAATGACAAACTGCAATGATACCAGTATCATCTTCTTTTACCACTGATATGGCTGGTGGTTTACCAAGCTTGACAGGGTCGTAGTGGATCTCTGGATCTATCATAGTCAAGCATATCCTGTTGGTGTTCATGTCACATATGGCTCCTAGTGTAGCCATAAATGCTCTTCCAAATAAGAGGGAAGAGTTCCAATTTAGCTTGATGTCTAGGATATTAAAATCCACAGGGACGATAGCATTACCAATATGTACTTCCAGGTCTATGATGAAGCCTCCAGAGTTTTTCTGAGTGTAATCCACGAATGTAAAGATCTCTGGTGAAGGCTCTACTTGCAGGCCCAGATGGTCTGCCATGACCTTTGGTAAGATGCTGACTGATGAACCAGTGTCACATAGTGCATGAGGAAATTCAATCCCTTGTACTACAGGGTATTGCAAACTTCCCAGGATCACTCTTCTTCTGCAAAGTAATCCTTTTCCTCATATCCTCTCTGACATTGTCAAACCTTCTTCTAATGTCATTTTCAGTCTCTCTTGTTTCTCGGAAGAACATCCACAATCTGCTTGTGAAATAAACCTCCTCAAAAGGTTTCTCTGGTGGGATTCTGATAACTCTCTTAGTGAAACCATCAATCTCTTTTTCATTAGCTTCCCTTTTAAGGTTCTTAGGAATCTTCTCCTTCCTACTCCTTAACCTTCTTCCTTCAGTTCCTTCTGATGTAGGTGTAGTGTCTGAAGGGTTACCTTGAATCTCTGTAGGGTTAGCTTGTGGTTTCGGTGTGGGTCTGAGTGCATTGATTCGGTTGCTGTCTATAGATGGTAGTTGCACTCGGTTTCCATTCTCGCCCTGCGTGAGAATAACAATCGTGACCATGCTTCGCGGAGTAGTGTCGATCGATGTATGATGAGTAGTATCGAACGATGTGGATCGGCGAACGGTATCGGTCGACGGTGCTGTCTGAGTATCGGTCGATGGTACTGCGGTTCTGTCGATCGATGCGGAGCGTAGGTCTTTGCGGATTGAGCGTTCCAAGTGTGCAGGATCGTCTGAGAATAATAGTTGATTTCCCCTGTTGCCTCTGGTACTGCTGGGCATGTACCTAAAAAGACAAGAAAATTTTCAATCAGAAAGGGGGTAAAAAGAAAAACCTAAGATTAATAAGATTAAATCTAATGGCGATCAAAGCTCCCCGGCAACGGCGCCAAATTTGATAGTGCTCAAATTACCCAGTAGAGCTTACTCTCTCAAATAAGAGGTACAGCTGTAGTACTTAGGGATCGAATTACGAGGAGCTAGGGAACCAATTAAATGAAATCTACTAATCAATCCTAGGCAAGGTATGTTTATATGATGAAAGTAAAAAGTAACAATTCCTAAAATGAGCAAGGTAGTTGCTCTAACTAACAATATGATGGGTTGTTTTAATGTGATAAAGAGTGCTAGACATAGGGCTTTTATTCAGGAATGGAGATTATAATCTCTATAAATGCTTTAATAAGTTGCTTGCATGGTACTATAGATCTCAGCCGCTTAACTCAAGTGAAGTATCACTGGTTAAGTAATCAAGATCTCTGGCCTCAACTGTCGTAATGTTGACGCAAAAAAAGAGTCGATCGATATCTTTTTGAGATATCGAGCGATACACCTTTCGCAGAGCCGATCGATTCACCTGTCGGGATATCGATCGACGGCTTCTAGATCTGCCTAGGCGCGAGCCGAATATGAACACAAGGTCTTAAGGAGGAGCTGTCGCTCTTCTCAACGGGAGACATGCAAGTTCAAATGGATAATTCAAGATAATCAAAGATCCTAGTGATCTATGTTCTAGTTAGCTAATCTAAAACAAGCATAGGGTGCAATCCATTTGATGAGTACCACAACTTAGCAGTTATAGTTTGGGGCTAATCCCACAAGCCTATTTAAACCTTAGATCTAACAAGTAGACTACTAAGACATAGCTAAGCAATTCATGACAATAGATAGATGAAAGAATTGCATAGATAGAAATAAGTAGAAATACAAAAGGAGATGAGAAATCTTTCCAATCTCTCAAAACAATAAAACTCTAGTCTCTCTCTCACACTCTCTGCTTTTCTCTTGAGGGTTGGCAAAAGCTTGCTTCTTTCGAAGGTTGCCGTCAAAAACACTTAACAGGAATATTTAAGCATTTCCATTAGGTTAAAAACTCGTCAGGGGCAATCTCGTACTTTGGTGAAGTCTTGGTGAAGTAGTTGGCTAAACCATTTCGTCTTCGATATCGATCGACAACATTGGAAGTGTATCGATCGATTATAATCTTCTAGTACGCGGATCTTCTCAGCTACATTGATCAACAACTCAGGATGAGTATCGATCGATTATAATCGCAATGTTGACTTCCGACTTGGTCTTGAATGGTCAACTCGGGTGTATCATCTCTTGCACTCCAAAATGCTCCAAAAACAGCACTTTCTCACAAAATGCTCCTGAACCTGAAAACATACCTAACAGGCTAGAAAACAAATTAAATATATAATAAAATACTAGTATACCATGGTTAAAAACGGGTAAAATCCATGGTATATCAGTATGTTTTCAGGTTCAGGAGCATTTCGTGAGAAAGTGATGTTTTTGGAGTATTTTGGGGTACAAGAGATGATATACCCGGGTTGACCATTCAAGACCAAGTCGGAAGTCAACATTGCGATTATAAACGATCGATACTCATCCAGAGTTGTCGATCGATGTAGCTGAGAAGATCCGCGTACTAGAAGATTATAATCGATCGATACACATCAGTGTTGTCGATCGATATCGAGGACGAAATGGTTTAGCCGACTACTTCACCAAGACTTCACCAAATTACGAGATTGCCCGTGACGAGTTTTTAACCTAATGGAAATGCTTAAATATTCCTGCTAAGTGTTTTTTGACGGCAACTTCGAAAGAAGCAAGCTTTTGACAACTCAAGAGAAAAGCAGAGAGTGTGAGAGAGAGACTAGTGTTTTATATTGTTTTGAGAGATTGGAGCGATTTCTCATCTCCTTTTGTATTTCTACTTATTTCTATCTATGCAATTCTTTCATCTATCCATTGTCATGAATTGCTTAGCTATGTCTGAGTAGTCTACTTGTTAGATCTAGGGTTTAAATAGGTTTGTGGGATTAGCCCCAAACTATAATTGCTAAGTTGTGGTACTCATCAAATAGATTGCACCCTATGCGTGTTCTAGATTAGCTAACTAGAATATAGATCACTAGGATCTTTGATTATCTTGAATTATCCATTTGAGCTAGCTTGTCTCCCGTTGAGAAGAGCGACAGTCCTCCTTGAGACCTAGTGTTCATTATCGGCTCGCGCCTAGGCATATCTAGAAGCCGTCGATCGATATCCCGACAGGTGAATCGATTGCCGAGCGAAAGGTGTATCGATCGATATCTCAAAAGGATATTGATCGACTCTTTTTCTGTGTCAACATAACATACGACAGTTGAGGCCAGAGATCTAGATTATTTAACCAGTGATACATCACTTGAGTTAAGCGGCTGAGATCTATAGTATCATGCAAGCAACTTGTTAAAGCATTTATAGAAATTATAATCTCCATTCCTGAATAAAAGCCCTCTGTCTAGCACTCTTAATCACATTTAAACAACCCATCGTATTGTTAGTTAGAGCAACTACCTTGCTCATTTTAGGAATTGTTACTTTTATTTCCATCATATAAACAAATTTCACCTAGGATTAATTAGTAGATTTTATTTAATTGGTTCCCTAGCTCCTCGTGATTCGATCCCTAAGTACTACAGCTGTACCTCTTATTTGAGAGAGTAAGCTCTACTGGGTTATTTGAGCATTATCACTTATCAAACCAGGATGAACCACGATGTAAGAAGCTTGATTGGGAACTACTAATCAGTGGAGAATAACCAGGAAGTTAAATAAATCTCATAGGAGTTGTGAGGAAGAAGATATCCCACTTTCAATCCAGGTGATTCCAGATTAGCATGTTCGTAGATATGGCAATATCTTCATGATTCTTATCAAACCAGGATGAACCACGATCTAAGAAGCTTTATTTGGAACCACTAATCAGTGGAGAATAACCAGGAAGTTAAATATATCTCATAAGTTTTGTGAGTAAGAAGATATCCCACCTTCTATCCATATGATTCCAGATTACCCTGTTCGGACATATGCCATTATCTTCATGATTCTTATCAAACCAAGATGAACCAATATGTAAGAAGCTTGATTGGGAACCACTAATCAGTGGAGAATAACTAGGAAGTTGAATAAATCTCATAAGTGTTGTGAGTAAGAAGATATCCTACCTTCTATCCAGATGATTCCAGATTAGCCTTTTCAGACATATGCCATTATCTTCATGATTCTTATCAAACCAGGATGAACCAATATGTAAAAAGCTTCATTGGGAACCACTAATCAGTGGAGAGTAACAAGGAAGTTGAATAAATCTCATAGGAGTTGTGAGGAAGAAGATATCCCACTTTCTATCCATGTGATCCCAGATTAGCCTGTTCGGACATATGTCAATATCTTCATGATTCTTATCAAACTGGGATAAACCAATATGTAAGAAGCTTGATTAGGAACCACTAATCGTGAAGAGTAACAAGGAAGTTGAATAAATCTCATAGGAGTTGTGAGGAAAAAGATATCCCACTTTCTATCCAAGTGATTCCAGATTAGCATGTTTGGACATATGGCACTATCTTCATGATTCTTATCAAACCAGGATGAACCATGATGTAAGAAGCTTGATTGGGAACAACTAATCAGTGGAGAATAACCAGGAAGTTGAATAAATCTCATAGGAGTTGTGGGTAAGAAGATATCTCACTTTCTATCCAGATGATTCCAGATTAGCTTGTTCGGACATATGCCATTATCTTCATGATTCTTATCAAACCAGGATGAACCACGTTATAAGAAGCTTTATTTGTAACCATTAATCAGTGTAGAATAACCAGGAAGTTGAATAAATCTCATAAGTGTTGTGAGTAAGAAGATATCCCACCTTCTATCCATATGATTCCAAATTAGCCTGATCGGACATATGCCATTATCTTCATGATTCTTATCAAACCAGGATGAACCAATATGTAAGAAGCTTGATTGGGAACCACTAATCAGTGGAGAGTAACAAGGAAGTTCAATAAATCTCATAGGAGTTGTGAAGAAGAGATATCCCACTTTCTATCCATGTGATCCCAGATTAGCCTGTTCGGACATATACCAATATCTTCATGATTTTTATCAAACCAGGATAAACCAAAATTAAGAAGCTTTATTAGGAACCAGTAATCAGTGGAGAGTAACAAGGAAGTTGAATAAATCTCATAGGAGTTGTTAGGAAGAAGATATCCCACCTTCTATCCAGATGATTCCAGATTAGCCTGTTCGGACATATGCCATTACTTCATGATTCTTATCAAACCAGGATGAACCAATATGTAAGAAGCCTGATTTGGGAACCACTAATCAGTGGAGAATAACCAGGAAGTTGAATAAATCTCATAGGAATTGTGAGTAAGAAGATATCCCACTTTCTATCCAGGTGATTCCAGATTAGCCTGTTCGGACATATGGTAATATCTTCATGATTCTTATCAAACCAGGATGAACCACGATCTAAGAAGCTTTATTTGGAACCACTAATCAGTGGAGAATAACCAGGAAGTTGAATAAATCTCATAAGTGTTGTGAGTAAGAAGATATCCCACCTTTATATCCAGATGATTCCAGATTAGCCTGTTCGGACATATGTCATTATCTTCATGATTCTTATCAAACCAGGATGAACCAATATGTAAGAAGCTTTATTGGGAACCACTAATCAGTGGAGAATAACCAGGAAGTTGAATAAATCTCAAAGTGTTGTGAGTAAGAAGATATCCCACCTTCTATCCAGATGATTCCAGATTAGCCTGTTCGGACATATGCCATTATCTTCATGATTCTTATCAAACCAGGATGAACCAATCTGTAAAAGCTTTATTGGGAACCACTAATCAGTGGAGAATAACCAGGAAGTTGAATAAATCTCATAGGAGTTGTGATGAAGAAGATATCCCACTTTCTATCCAGATGATTCCAGATTAGCCTGTTCGGACATATGGCAATATCTTCATGATTCTTATCAAACCAGGATGAACCAATATGGAAGAAGCTTTATTTGGAACCACTAATCAGTGGAGAATAACCAGGAAGTTGAATAAATCTCATAGGAGTTGTGAGGAAAAAAGATATCCCACTTTCTATCCAGGTGATTCCAGATTAGGCTGTTCGGACATATGCCATTATCTTCATGATTCTTATCAAACCAGGATGAACCACGATCTAAGAAGCTTTATTTGGAACCACTAATCAGTGGAGAATAACCAGGAAGTTGAATAAATCTCATAAGTGTTGTGAGTAAGAAGATATCCCACCTTCTATCCAGATGATTCCAGATTAGCCTGTTCGAACATATGCCATTATCTTCATGATTCTTATCAAACCAGGATGAACCAATATGTAAGAAGCTTTATTGGGAACCACTAATCAGTGGAGAATAACCAGGAAGTTGAATAAATCTCATAGGAGTTGTGAAGAAGAAGATATCCCACTTTCTATCCAGATGATTCCAGATTAGCCTGTTCGGACATATGCCAATATCTTCATGATTTTATCAAACCAGGATAAACCAAAATCTAAGAAGCTTTATTAGGAACCACTAATCAGTGGAGAATAACCAGGAAGTTGAATAAATCTCATAGGAGTTGTTGGAAGAAGATATCCCACCTTCTATCCAGATGATTCCAGATTAGCCTGTTCGGACATATGCCATTATCTTCATGATTCTTATCAAACCAGGATGAACCACGATCTAAGAAGCTTATTTGGGAACCACTAATCAGTGGAGAATAACCAGGAAGTTGAATAAATCTCATAGGAGTTGTGAGTAAGAAGATATCCCACTTTCTATCCAGATGATTCCAGATTAGCCTGTTCGGACATATGGCATATCTTCATGATTCTTATCAAACCAGGATGAACCACGATCTAAGAAGCTTTATTTGGAACCACTAATCAGTGGAGAATAACCAGGAAGTTGAATAAATCTCATAAGTGTTGTGAGTAAGAAGATATCCCACCTTTCTATCCAGATGATTCCAGATTAGCCTGTTCGGACATATGCCATTATCTTCATGATTCTTATCAAACCAGGATGAACCAATATCTAAGAAGCTTGATTGGGAACCACTAATCAGTGGAGAATAACCAGGAAGTTGAATAAATCTCAAAAGTGTTGTGAGTAAGAAGATATCCCACCTTCTATCCAGATGATTCCAGATTAGCCTGTTCGGACATATGCCATTATCTTCATGATTCTTATCAAACCAGGATGAACCAATCTGTAAGAAGCTTTATTGGGAACCACTAATCAGTGGAGAATAACCAGGAAGTTGAATAAATCTCATAGGAGTTGTGAGAAGAAGATATCCCACTTTCTATCCATGTGATTCCAGATTAGCCTGTTCGGACATATGGCAATATCTTCATGATTCTTATCAAACCAGGATAAACCAATATGGAAGAAGCTTATTTGGAACCACTAATCAGTGGAGAATAACCAGGAAGTTGAATAAATCTCATAGGAGTTGTGAGGAAAAAGATATCCCACTTTCTATCCAGATGATTCCAGATTAGGCTGTTCGGACATATGCCATTATCTTCATGATTCTTATCAAACCAGGATGAACCACGATCTAAGAAGCTTTATTTGGAACCACTAATCAGTGGAGAATAACCAGGAAGTTGAATAAATCTCATAGTGTTGTGAGTAAGAAGATATCCCACCTTCTATCCAGATGATTCCAGATTAGCCTGTTCGGACATATGCCATTATCTTCATGATTCTTATCAAACCAGGATGAACCAATGTAAGAAGCTTTATTTGGAACCACTAATCAGTGGAGAATAACCAGGAAGTTGAATAAATCTCATAGGAGTTGTGAGTAAGAAGATATCCCACTTTCTATCCAGATGATTCCAGATTAGCCTGTTCGGACATATGGCAATATCTTCATGATTCTTATCAAACCAGGATGAACCACGATGTAAGAAGCTTTATTGGAACCACTAATCAGTGGAGAATAACCAGGAAGTTGAATAAATCTCATAGGAGTTGTGAGTAAGAAGATATCCCACTTTCTATCCAGATGATTCCAGATTAGCCTGTTCGGACATATGCCATTATCTTCATGATTCTTAGCAGTCACATATGCCATGATCTTAATGATCTTATCAAAGAAGCTTGATTTGGGAACCACTAATCAGTGGAGAATAACCAGGAAGTTGAATAAATCTCATGGGACTTGTGAGTTAGAAGATATCCCACTTTTATCCAGATGATTCCAGATTAGCCTGTTCGGACATATGGCAATATCTTCATGATTCTTATCAAACCAGGATGAACCACGATCTAAGAAGCTTTATTTGGAACCACTAATCAGTGGAGAAAAACCAGGAAGTTGAATAAATCTCATAGGATTTGTGAGAAAAGGATATCCCACTTTCTATCCAGGATGATTCCAGATTAGCATGTTCGGACATATGGCAATATCTTCATGATTCTTATTAAACCAGGATGAACCACGATCTAAGAAGTTTTATTTGGAACCACTAATCAGTGGAGAATAACCAGGAATTTGAATAAATCTTATAAGTGTTGTGAGTAAGAAGATATCCGACTTTCTATCCAGATGATCCCAGATTAGCCTGTTCGGACATATGCCATTATCTTCATGATTCTTATCAAACCAGGAAAACCAATATGTAAGAAGCTTGATTGGGAACCACTAATCAGTGGAGAATAACCAGGAAGTTGAATAAATCTCATAGGAGTTGTGAGGAAGAAGATATCCCACTTTCTATCCAGATGATTCCAGATTAGCCTGTTCGGACATATGCAATATCTTCATGATTCTTATCAAACCAGGATGAACCAATATCTAAGAAGCTTTATTTGGAACCACTAATCAGTGGAGAATAACCAGGAAGTTGAATAAATCTCATAGGAGTTGTGAGTAAGAAGATATCCCACTTTCTATCCAGATGATTCCAGATTAGCCTGTTCGGACATATGCCATTATCTTCATGATTCTTATCAAACCAGGATGAACCACGATCTAAGAAGCTTTATTGGGAACCACTAATCAGTGGAGAATAACCAGGAAGTTGAATAAATCTCATAAGTGTTGTGAGTAAGAAGATATCCCACTTCTATCCAGATGATTCCAGATTAGCCTGTTCGGACATATGCCATTATCTTCATGATTCTTATCAACCAGGATGAACCAATATCTAAGAAGCTTTATTGGAACCACTAATCAGTGGAGAATAACCAGGAAGTTGAATAAATCTCATAAGTGTGTGAGTAAGAAGATATCCCACTTCTATCCAGATGATTCCAGATTAGCCTGTTCGGACATATGGCATTATCTTCATGATTCTTATCAAACCAGATGAACCAATATCTAAGAAGCTTTATTTGGAACCACTAATCAGTGGAGAATAACCAGGAAGTTGAATAAATCTCATAGGAGTTGTGAGTAAGAAGATATCCACTTTCTATCCATGAGATTCCAGATTAGCCTGTTCGGACATATGGCATATCTTCATGATTCTTATCAAACCAGGATGAACCAATATGAAAGAAGCTTTAATTGGAACCACTAATCAGTGGAGAATAACCAGGAAGTTGAATAAATCTCATAGGAGTTGTGAGTAAAAGATATCCCACTTTCTATCCAGATGATTCCAGATTAGCCTGTTCGGACATATGCCATTATCTTCATGATTCTTATCAACCCAGATGAACCACGATCTAAGAAGCTTTATTTGGAACCACTAATCAGTGGAGAATAACCAGGAAGTTGAATAAATCTCATAAGTGTTGTGAGTAAGAAGATATCCACTTCTATCCAGATGATTCCAGATTAGCCTGTTCGGACATATGCCATTATCTTCATGATTCTTATCAAACCAGGATGAACCAATATCTAAGAAGCTTTATTGGGAACCACTAATAAGTGGAGAATAACAAGGAAGTTGAATAAATCTCATAAGAGTTGTGAGAGAAGAAGATATCCCACCTTCTATCCAGGTGATTCCAGATTTTCTGTTCGGACATATGCCATTATCTTCATGATTCTTATCAAACGGATGAACCACGATCTAAGAAGCTTTATTGGGAACCACTAATCAGTGAGAATAATAAGAAGTTTGAATAAATCTCATAGGACTTGTGAGAAGAAGATATCCACTTCTCCTCCAGATGATCCAGATTAGCCTGTTCGGACATATAGCAATATCTTCATGATTCTTATCAAACCAGGAAAACCATATGAAAGAAGCTTTATTGGAACCAGTAATCAGTGGAGAATAACAAGGAAGTTGAATAAATCTCATAGGAGTTGTAGGAAGAAGATATCCACTTCTATCAGATGATTCCAGATTAGCCTGTTCGGACATATGCCATTATCTTCATGATTCTTATA
>NW_026617678.1:0-15940 GCF_000801105.2 Raphanus sativus
GAAAGTGGGATATCTTCTTACTCACAACTCCTATGAGATTTATTAAAACTTCCTGGTTATTCTCCACTGATTAGTGGTTCCAAATAAAGCTTCTTAGATCGTGGGTCATCCTGGTTTGATAAGAATCATGAAGATATGCCATATGTCCGAACAGGCTAATCTGGAATCATCTTGGATAGAAAGTGGAATATCTTCTTACTCACAACTCCTATGAGATTTATTCAACTTCCTGGTTATTCTCCACTGATTAGTGGTTCCAAATAATGCTTCTTAGATCGTGGTTCATCCTGGTTTGATAAGAATCATGAAGATAATGCCATATGTCCGAACAGGCTAATCTGGAAATCATCTGGATAGAAAGTGGGATATCTTCTTACTCACAACTCCTATGAGATTTATTCAACTTCCTTGTTATCCTCCACTTTGATTTAGTGGTGTTTGAAATGTGGTGAAAGAGATGAGGAGTATTGGTAATCATGAAGAGAAGATGAGAAGAAAAGTACTTGAGAAAAGTTCCACACAGTAAAAATAAAGTTACTGTGTGGTAACTAAGAGTGGGGTTAATCTAGTGAAGTAAAAGAAGATGTGACACTGAGGGAAGAAGAGTATTAGCACAGTGACTCCTAGAGAAGAAAGGAGTCGACCGTTGGAGAGATATGGTCGCACAAACAGGCTGGAACAGGCTGTAAAGGTGCATGAGCATGTGACATCTACAACCAAGTATCTAGCTTCTTCCTTTTGACTATACATGCTTGTAATAGTGGTTTACTTGTCGCAAACCTCTCTTACTCTCTACTATATATTTGTAATCACTTCTCTTAATGAAATCAACACTTGAGTCCTCTTTCTCTCTAAGATCAAACATGATACTCTTTGAGCACTATTAGATCTAGAAACTCTTTTCTCTTAATCTCTCTCGGATTCTCTCATAATCTCTCTTAATCTCTTATCATTCTCTTAATACCTACTCTCTATTCTCTAAAATCATATGGTATCAGAGCCAGGTTGGCTTTGGTATTAAGAGATCTCATCCGATTCTCTCTTGTGTTCTTGCTACTCTTTAAAGTGTTCTTTGTGTTCTTGCGGTTTGTTCTTGATCCTACCAGTTCTACTTGCTTGAGATACTTTGTTCTTGAGTTGTTTGAGGCGTGTGGAGTCTACTTACTGTCAAAGATTGAAGCTTTGTGGTGTGGCGAGTCTGAACAAGAGAAGATGGAAGGTGGGAAAGCTAGTTACAGTTCCAGTTCAGTTGAAAGGAGGTGGAAATTACTTGTTGTGGTCTCGGCTTATGAAGACTGCTGTGGGGAGGTTAGGGCTTTGGAACCACATCACTGATGATGGTCCAGAACCAGTGACCAAGGAAACCAAGGAAGGTGAAGATGCAAAAGAGCTTGCGGTTACTGCAGCTAAGAAGTGGATTCAAGAGGACCTCATGGTGTTGGCGATTCTTCAAGCATCTCTTGAGGTTCCTATCCTAGAGAGCTACAGCTACTGTGAGACTCCTAAGAACTTATGGGAGACTCTCCAAAAGACATTTGGGAACATCTCCAATCTAAGCCGAGTCTTTGAGCTAAAGAGAACCATAAACACTCTTGCTCAAGAGATGTGGAGCTTACTACACACATGGGAAGTTCAAGTCAATGTGGACTGAACTTGAGAGCTTGAGGCCGAACACTACTGATGAGGAGACTCTTATGGAAAGGAGGGAACAAGATCAGGTGTTTGGTTTGTTAATGACTCTCAATCCGAGCTACAAGGATGTGATCAAGCATATCTTAAGGTCACAGAAGTTACCATCCATGGAGGAGGTTATGTCTCAACTCCAGAAGGAGGAAGGATCACTTGGCTTGTTTGGAGGGAGGGTGAACTCACCATTGCTCATCAAGCTGAGGAGATACAAGCAAACAAGGCCGGGTACAAGAGTGGAGAAAGGTTTGGAGGGAGTTGTGATCACTGCAAGCGACAAGGTCATAAGAAGCATCAGTGCTGGATTCTTCATCCTCACCTGAAGCCTACCAAGTTCAACCGAGACAGAGAAGCAAAGGCCCACCTTTCTGCTGAAGCAAGTGGAGCTGGATCATCCGGACCACTCCTCATGTTCAAGCGGGTGAAAGTGAAGGAAAGGCCTTGGCATCTCATCACAGTGGAGGCAAGGGCATTGATCATGATGTGATCAAGAAGTCAGACATTGAGGCTCTCATCAGGGCACTCAAAGAGTCTGGTAACCCACTCGGAAACACTCTTGGTTACTCTTATACTGCTTATAATAGTTCTAGTAAGACTGATAGGTTGCTAGACATGATCAAGAGTTCTCATGTTGTTCATCAAACTAGAAGTGTCTCGGATAGCTTGCTAGAATTGATAGGAAATGTGAGAAATGGAAGTGACTTGCCTAGGACTCATCTTGCTAGAAACATGTTTAAACCTTTGATCATTGATTCTGGTGCATCTCATCACATGATTAGTGACAATCATCTCATTAAGGATATAGAACCTGCTCATGGTCATGTGTTGATTGCAAATGGTGATAAAGTTCCCATTAGAGGTGTTGGCAAGTTGAGATTGTTTGATAGGGATTCTAAGGCATTTTATATGCCCGAATTCACTTCAAACCTTCTCTCTGTCAAGAAATGCACCACTGATCTTCATTGCAATGTCATCTTTAGTCCTAATGATGTGAAGTTTCAGGATAAGTTGAAAGCAATAAGTTGATTGGGCAAGGAGCAACCAAGGGCGATCTCTATTTGCTGGAAGATTTAAGTCCAATTCCGAGTTTCTTGTTTTTTTTTAATTCTGTTTCTTCTTTGAGTAAGGATGCATTGTGGCATGCTAGGCTAGGCCATCCCCATTCTAGAGCTTTAAGCTTAATGTTACCAGGTGTCATGTTTAATAAAGATTGTGAAGCTTGTAATCTGTTAACTTGAAGAAAAGAAATGAGTATTGAGCTGAAGAGTTCATTCAAGCTTCAGAAGGAGTCTGAAGTGATTATCAAGTTAAGTAAAGTCCAAGAAGGGCATATAGAGAAGAGTGGATGATAATGGAGGAGTTTGGATGGATTTGGAGTAGATGGTTTAATAGTGTATAGTGAGAAAGCACTATACACTATTCAGGAAGTACTATACACTATTTGGGAATTCTTGGATCACAAGTAAGAGTGATGGACGACCAAATAGTGTCTTGGGTAAGGAAGAAGCTATGCAATAGTGTTTGGAGAAGGAAGAAGCTATGCAATAGTGTTTGGATAAGAAACCTTATCTATCCAGTCCAAGACAGGCTGGAAAGGAAGAAGCAAAGGCTTGACTATGTATCTGGCCAAGGGAGTGGACAGATACATATGGCGAGACTTGCTACACCTTTAGCAGCTTGCTGTATTCAAAATGAGTGATCTCAGCCTTTCATTTGAATTAAAGTATTTTGCCAGCCTGCCTTGACTATATGAAGACCAGACCAACTCCATCCTAGCCATCCATCCTTCAAGTGAATTATCAGCCCTTAGATATAGGTTATGATGTCTCAGATTGTAAAAGCCTATATAAACAAGTGTATGCACGAAATGTAATCTCTAAGAGAGGAGTGGGGTTTCCCCTCCTCCTTCATGGAAGGAAAGTTCTTTGATACAGAAACTCTCTTCTCTATTATCAAGTCTCTTAATCTCCTATTCTGGTTACTTAATCTCTAGTCTCTTAGTCTCTATATACTATCCATTCACCTAAACAAACTCTCATCTATCTCTCTCTCAAATCGACAAAACAAACTCTTATCTCTCCATTGGAGTTCTTACACACACACACACTTATAGAGTTGAGATCTCTTGTAAAAACTCACATGGTATCAGAGCCAGGTTCATCAGAACCTGAGCTTAGCTTCCGCAAATCACTTGCTCTCATCTCAGCTCAAACCAAACCCTTGAAGACATTACAAGCCGAGTTCAGTTTCTTGATGAAGAAGAAGATTGAAGCATGGCGTGTTATCCTTATCTTTCAAGCCAATCCCACCAGTACCTGATGAAGACTCTTGTTGGAAGCAAAGGTGTGTGGAGAGGCCTCGCGAACCTTATCCATGGCGCCTTGTCCAAAGGCTGTTCCTTCATCCGGTGTGAAGAGAATGCTATCCAGAAGATGGCGTGTAGAAGCTTTGAAGAAAGGAGGGGTCTTGTGAGTGAGATGTACAAGATGGTGGCCATGAACTGAAGTACAAGGAGGTGGGTGACGATCCAGACTCCATAGACCAATCAAAGCCATGGCCGGTTCATCATGGAGGTTAAAGGAACCAATCTGATTCCTTGAGTAAGCTATCCTTGAAACCATCTTGATATTGAGCTTGTGTGTTGATTAACAGGTTGTGTGGTGTTGTGATTGATATCCTGAGGTGTGTTTAAGATTGCTAGACATTAAAAATGTTAGAATCTGTCCCAGGATGCTTAAAGAGTATTGTTAAGTGGTTGAGAGTGTTTAAAAAATGCTTAGAGAGTTGTTTAAAAAATGCTTAGCCTGATTCTTAATGAAATGCCTTGTTAGGATGGTAGATTTGTTGTCTTGTCCAGCTTGCATTCATGAATAGAAATCACTTAAGGTTGAAGCATGGTGTGTGAGATTGAATATGCTTAGCTCCGGTTCATATTGGTGCATGATAGGATTCTTTTAATCTGCTTGCATGCATGGATTGAAACTGATTGAAAGCTGTTGCATATAGTCTTGAAGATTAGTATGTATGAACTTTAAAGCTAAGGTTCTTTAAAGAGGATACATACTGTCTAGTAGCTACCTTACATTGAGGCATTAGATTCATGTCTAATAGCTGAGTAAAGGAGTTTAAAAATTGCCTAGTAGCTTGCATTGAATCTGTTTGATCTTGCTTGTACTTGGAATGGAAAGCTTGCAAAGAGGGGAACTTGTTCATACTTGTTTTCAATCTGTTGCAAAGCTTCAGACATTGGAGATCAATCTTGATGATTAGTCAAGGTGTGATCCCAATGCAATGTTTCTGATCTTTGCTGGAGTTTGAGTGATGTTTCAGGTTCACAAGGAGTGTCCAAGCTTCACCATTCATCCGAGTGAAAGAGGAAGAAGTTAGTAGCCATTGTTGGAGCAATGGAGTACTAGTAAAAGTGTGGTGAAGCGCCACTAGTAGAGAGGCTCACTAAGGCTCACTTCCAAGCTTGACTTGTTCCACATGGTCAAGCTTGAGGAGGGGAGTTAAAGTGAGCAATCTATGGGTTCAAGTGGTCCATTGCAAGCAACTGAAGAAGGAGACATCCGGGTCTAGGCAGTGGCGTGTCTAGGCAAGAGAGTGTTCAGAGTACTCTTGGCTGTGAGAAGATGAAGACTCTATCAGAGCGGCTTCTAGTGTGAGGTGACTGAAGAGGGAGAAGCTTCCACAAGCATTCCATACAAAGATGGCGAGTTCAAGGTGTTGCAATGGTGTGAAGATAAGTGATCATGTAAGCTATCCTTCCAAGCTTGACTTGTTCCACATGGTCAAGCTTGAGGGGGAGTGTTGAGACTTACATGATCTGAGAGTACTTGGTGGTTATTCAAGAAGAGGAGCAGATCAGTTATGAAGCACAATGAAGGATGTGGAGGCAATCTCCAATGCGGTCTCTAGAATGAGATGGTTGGTATCACAGACTGAAGCATCTTATCATGAAGGCTTCAGTAACTTGGTGTGACTCATGAAGAAGAAGCAATCAAGACTCAGCTTGTATCTATCAAGGAAGATCTGGTAGTCCGAGCACTTGATCACAAACAGGAAGGTTGTGAGAAAGGGGGAGAGACCAAGTTCTGTCTGAAGAAGAGTACAAGATATGATGGTGATGAGCAAGGGAAGAGGTGGTCAACCTTGCATCACATGAGGGCCATGATCCAGAGTCTTTGTGTCCCTTACATTGTTGGTAAGGCACAAAGACTCACTGGCCAATCCCTAGGCCTTGGAGACTTTACTCTTTTTCCCTCATCAAGGTTTTGCCCCAAAGGTTTTCCTTGGTGAGATTTTTAATGAGGAAAGTTCTTCAAGGTTCCAAGCTTGACTTAGGATCACTAAAGTCAAGCTTGAGGGGCAGTGTTAACTTGAAGAAAAGAAATGAGTATTGAGCTGAAGAGTTCATTCAAGCTTCAGAAGGAGTCTGAAGTGATTATCAAGTTAAGTAAAGTCTAAGAAGGGCATATAGAGAAGAGTGGATGATAATGGAGGAGTTTGGATGGATTTGGAGTAGATGGTTTAATAGTGTATAGTGAGAAAGCACTATACACTATTCAGGAAGTACTATACACTATTTGGGAATCTTGGATCACAAGTAAGAGTGATGGACGACCAAATAGTGTCTTGGGTAAGGAAGAAGCTATGCAATAGTGTTTGGAGAAGGAAGAAGCTATGCAATAGTGTTTGGATAAGAAACCTTATCTATCCAGTCCAAGACAGGCTGGAAAGGAAGAAGCAAAGGCTTGACTATGTATCCGGCCAAGGGAGTGGACAGATACATATGGCGAGACTTGCTACACCTTTAGACAGCTTGCTGTATTCAAATGAAGTGATCTCAGCCTTTCATTTGAATTAAAGTATTTTGCCAGCCTGCCTTGACTATATGAAGACCAGACCAACTCCATCCTAGCCATCCATCCTTCAAGTGAATTATCAGCCCTTAGATATAGGTTTATGATGTCTCAGATTGTAAAAGCCTATATAAACAAGTGTATGCACGAAATGTAATCTCTTAAGAGAGAGAGTGGGGTTTCCCCTCCTCTTTCATGGAAGGAAAGTTCTTTGATACAGAAACTCTCTAATCTCTATTCTCAAGTCTCTTAATCTCCTATTCTGGTTACTTAATCTCTAGTCTCTTAGTCTCTTATATACTCATCCATTCACCTAAACAAACTCTCATCTATCTCCCTCTCAAATCTATGGTCCATTGCAAGCAACTGAAGAAGGAGACATCCGGGTCTAGGCAGTGGCGTGTCTAGGCAAGAGAGTGTTCAGAGTACTCTTGGCTGTGAGAAGATGAAGACTCTATCAGAGCGGCTTCTAGTGTGAGGTGACTGAAGAGGGAGAAGCTTCCACAAGCATTCCATACAAAGATGGCGAGTTCAAGGTGTTGCAATGGTGTGAAGATAAGTGATCATGTAAGCTATCCTTCCAAGCTTGACTTGTTCCACATGGTCAAGCTTGAGGGGGAGTGTTGAGACTTACATGATCTGAGAGTACTTGGTGGTTATTCAAGAAGAGGAGCATATCAGTTATGAAGCACAATGAAGGATGTGGAGCCAATCTCCAATGCGGTCTCTAGAATGAGATGGTTGGTATCACAGACTGAAGCATCTTATCATGAAGGCTTCAGTAACTTGGTGGTGACTCATGAAGAAGAAGCAATCAAGACTCAGCTTGTATCTATCAAGGAAGATCTGGTAGTCCGAGCACTTGATCACAACAGGAAGGTTGTGAGAAAGGGGGAGAGACCAAGTTCTGTCTGAAGAAGAGTACAAGATATGATGGTGATGAGCAAGGGAAGAGGTGGTCAACCTTGCATCACATGAGGGCCATGATCCAGAGTCTTTGTGTCCCTTACATTGTTGGTAAGGCACAAAGACTCACTGGCCAATCCCTAGGCCTTGTAGACTTTACTCTTTTTCCCTCATCAAGGTTTTGTCTCAAAGGGTTTTCTTTGGTGAGGTTTTTAATGAGGAAGTTCCAAGGTTCAAGCTTGACTTAGGATCACTAAAGTCAAGCTTGAGGGGGAGTGTTAACTTGAAGAAAAGAAATGAGTATTGAGCTGAAGAGTTCATTCAAGCTTCAGAAGGAGTCTGAAGTGATTATCAAGTTAAGTAAAGTCCAAGAAGGGCATATAGAGAAGAGTGGATGATAATGGAGGAGTTTGGATGGATTTGGAGTAGATGGTTTAATAGTGTATAGTGAGAAATCACTATACACTATTCAGGAAGTACTATACACTATTTGGGAATTCTTGGATCACAAGTAAGAGTGATGGACGACCAAATAGTGTCTTGGGTAAGGAAGAAGCTATCAATAGTGTTTGGAGAAGGAAGAAGCTATGCAATAGTGTTTGGACAAGAAACCTTATCTATCCAGTCCAAGACAGGCTGGAAAGGAAGAAGCAAAGGCTTGACTATGTATCTGGCCAAGGGAGTGGACATATACATATGGCGAGACTTGCTACACTTTAGACAGCTTGCTGTATTCAAATGAAGTGATCTCAGCCTTTCATTTGAATTAAAGTATTTTGCCAGCCTGCCTTGACTATATGAAGACCAGACCAACTCCATCCTAGCCATCCATCCTTCAAGTGAATTATCAGCCCTTAGATATAGGTTTATGATGTCTCAGATTGTAAAAGCCTATATAAACAAGTGTATGCACGAAATGTAATCTCTTAAGAGAGAGAGTGGGGTTTCCCCTCTTCCTTCATGGAAGGAAAGTTCTTTGATACAGAAACTCTCTAATCTCTATTCTCAAGTCTCTTAATCTCCTATTCTGGTTACTTAATCTCTAGTCTCTTAGTCTCTTATATACTCATCCATTCACCTAAACAAACTCTCATCTATCTCTCTCTCAAATCGACATAAACAAACTCTTATCTCTCCATTGGAGTTCTTACACACACACACACTTATAGAGTTGAGATCTCTTGAAAAAACTCACAGTATCTTGGGTAAACATTGTAAGACTGTCTTTCAAAGATCATCTACTCTTTATGAGAATTGTTTTGATCTTATTCATTCTGATGTGTGGACAGCTCCTTGTTTATCTAGGGATAGTTACAAGTATTTTGTCACCTTCATTGATGAAAAATCCAAATACACCTAGTTAACAATGATTAAAACAAAAGATAGGGTGTTAGATGCTTTTTAAAATTTCCAAGCATATGTTTCTAACCATTATAATGCCAAGATAAAGATTTTCAGGTCAGATAATGGTGGAGAGTATACTGGAAATGCTTTCAAAGATCACGTAGCCAAGCATGGGATTCTACATCAAACGAGTTGCCCATACACTCCTCAACAGAATGGAGTTGCTGAGAGGAAGAATATACATCTTATGGAAGTGGCAAGATCCATGATGTTTCACACCAGTGTCCCTAAGAGGTATTGGAGTGATGCTGTAATTGTTGCTTGTTATCTGATCAACAGGATACCAACCAAGATACTAGGAGATCAATCCCCATTTGAAGTGTTAAACAAGAGTTGGCCAGTGTTAGAACACTTGAGAATCTTTGGCTGTGTGTGCTATGTGCTAGTTCCTAGTGAGACCAGAAACAAGCTTGAAGCCAAGAGCACCAAGGCTATGTTCATTGGGTACTCCACAAGTCAAAAGGGCTACAAGTGTTTTGATACTAAGGCAAGAAGGATGTTGATCTCCCGGGATGTGAAATTCATGGAGGATAAGGGCTACTATGAGGGTGAGAACTGGAAAGATCTTGAAGATTTAACTCAGCAATCTGATAGAGCCAGGAGCTTGAGGATTATTATGGAAGGGCTGGGCATTGGAGTGTCCCAGGATCAGAGTAGCCAAGAACACACTACTCGGGAAGACAATCAAGATATCTCCCACCTTGAGCATGAGGGGGGAGATGAGCATGAGTCTGAAGCTGGAGGTCATGGAGATCAAGGCTCGGATCCTGCTCAAAGTGGAAGATCAGATGATGAGCCGGTTCAGCAAAGGGCAGCTGGTGATAGTGAGAGAGGTCAAGTGGTTGCTGAAACTGAACAAGAAGAGACTAATGGAGGTCAAGGAGAAGCTGGCAGTGAACAAGAAGTGACTGAACAGCAAGTGGAACAGCAAGTGGAAGTTCCTTTGAGAAGGAGCACTAGAGTAAGGAAGGATCCTTCCTCTTGGGTAAACACAAGAGTGTGTACTACAATGCCCAAGCAGTGGAGCATCCTTCTCAAGCTGTGTGCTCCTTTGCCGAGTACCCTGAAGAACATTGTGCTTTCATGGTGAGCTTAGATGAGAGCTATGTTCCAAGAAGCTATGAAGAAGCTATGTTAATTCAGGAGTGGAGAGATTCAGTCAATGCAGAGGCTGATGCAATGATAAGAAATGACACTTGGTATGAAAGCAAGTTACCTAAAGGGAAGAGAGCAGTATCATGCAATTGGATCTTTACCATAAAGTATCTACCTAATGGTAAGATAGATAGGAGGAAGACTAGACTGGTAGCAAGAGGCTTTACACAAACTTATGGAGAAGACTACATAGATACATTTGCTCCAGTCGCCAAGCTTCATACTATCAGAGTAGTGCTATCTCTTGCAGTCAACCTTGAGTGGGATCTATGGCAAATGGATGTGAAGAATGCCTTTTCTTCAGGGGGAGCTAGAAGATGAAGTCTACATGCTACCACCACCAGGAATGGAAGGGATGGTAAAACCAGGAAATGTATTAAGAGTGAAGAAAGCTATCTATGGGTTGAAGCAATCACCAAGGGCTTGGTATCACAAGCTCAGCACCACTCTGAATGGTAAAGGATTCAGAAAGTGTGAGTTTGATCACACTCTTCACTCTGGTTACACCAGGAGGTATCATTGTTATTCTTGTATATGTTGTATATGATATATTACATTACTGGTTCTGATAAACAGGTATACAGATACCAAGGACTATCTCAAGTCTGTTTTTGACATAAAAGACTTGGGAGAAATGAAATATTTTCTTGGGATTGAGTTGTGCAGGTCCAAGGAAGGCTTATTTATATCTCAAAGAAAATATGCACTTGATCTTTTGAAAGATGCAGGTGCTTATGGAGGAAAGACTGCCAAGATGCCCATGGAAGATGGGTACAAGATTCCAAGAGAGGGGGAGATGGAAGATAGCAAGCCATTTCATGATCCCAAGTTGTATAGGAAGCTGGTGGGGAAGCTGATTTATCTTACTATCACTCGGCCAGACATATGTTTTGCAGTGAATCAAGTCAGTCAACATATGCAACAACCCAAGGAGCATCATTGGAGAATGGTGGAGAGAGTGCTTATGTATATCAATGGAACTCAAGGGTTAGGTGTATGGATGGGGTGCAACAAAGAGCACTGAAGTGGTTGGCTACTGTGATGCTGATTGGGCTGGTGATAGGAATGATAGGAAGTCTACAACCGGGTACTGCACCTTCATTGGAGGAAACATGGTTACTTGGAAGAGCAAGAAGCAGAAAGGTGGTATCATGTTCAAGTGCTGAGGCTGAGTATAGAGCTATGCTGAAGCTTACTAATGAGCTAGTGTGGATCAAGGGGATTTTGAAGCACTTGGAGATCGAGCAAGCTACACCAATGACCATGCATTGTGACAATCAAGCTGCATTCACATTGCTAAAAACTATGTGTTTCATGAGAGGACAAAACACATCGAGGTTGATTGTCACAAGGTGAGACAGATGATAGTTTTGGGAGTAATCTTGCCATGTTACACTAGAAGTGAAGATCAATTGGCAGATGTATTCACCAAGGCAAAAGATCCATACACATCAGGTTAGGACTCATTGATCTTACACCCATTCAATAGTCCCCTGATCATGAGGTCTTTACTCTTTTTCCCTCATCAAAGTTTTGTCCCAATGGGTTTTCTTTGATGAGGTTTTTAATGAGGAAGATCTCATGGTCCTTCCAAGCTCGACTTGTTCCACATGGTCAAGCTTGAGGGGGAGTGTTGAAATGTGGTGAGAAGAGATGAGGAGTATTGTAATCATGAAGAGAAGATGAGAAGAAAAGTAACTTGAGAAAATTTACCACACAGTAAAAATAAAGTTACTGTGTGGTAACTAGAGTGGGTTAATCTAGTGAGTAAAAGAAGATGTGTGACACTGAGGGAAGAAGAGTATTAGCACAGTGACTCCTAGAGAAGAAAGGAGTCGACCGTTGGAGAGATATGGTCGCACAAACCAGGCTGGAACAGGCTGTAAAGGTGCATGAGCATGTGAGCATCTACAGCCATGTATCTAGCTTCTTTCCTTTGACTACACATGCTTGTAATAGTGGTTTACTTGTCGCAAACCCTCTCTTACTCTCTACTATATATTTGTAATCACTTCTCTTAATGAAATCAACACTTTTGAGTCTCTTTCTCTCTAAGATCAAACATGATACTATTTGAGCACTATTAGATCTAGAAACTCTTTCTCTTAATCTCTCTCGGATTCTCTCATAATCTCTCTTAATCTCTTATCATTCTCTTAATACCTACTCTATTCTCTAAAATCATAAGTGGTTCCAAATAAAGCTTCTTAGATCGTGGTTCATCCTGGTTTGACAAGAATCATGAAGATATTGCCATATGTCCGAACAGGCTAATCTGGAATCATCTGGATAGAAAGTGGGATATCTTCTTACTCACAACTCCTATGAGTTTTATTCAACTTCCTGGTTATTCTCCACTGATTAGTGGTTCCAAATAAAGCTTCTTAGATCGTGGTTCATCCTGGTTTGATAAGAATCATGAAGATAATGGCATATGTCCGAACATGCTAATCTGGAATCATCTGGATAGAAGGTGGGATATCTTCTTGCTCACAACACTTATGAGATTTATTCAACTTCCTGGTTATTCTCCACTGATTAGTGGTTCCAAATAAAGCTTCTTAGATCGTGGTTCATCCTGGTTTAATAAGAATCATGAAGCTATTTCCATAGGTCCGAACAGGCTAATCTAGAATCATCTGGATAGAAAGTTGGATATCTTCTTACTCACAACTCCTATGAGATTTATTTAACTTCCTGGTTATTCTCCACTGAATAGTGGTTCCAAATAAAGCTTCTTAGATCGTGGTTCATCCTGGTTTGATAAGAATCATGAAGATAATGGCATATGTCCGAACAGGCTAATCTGGAATCATTTGGATAGAAAGTGGATATCTCTTACTCACTACTCCTATGAGATTTATTTAACTTCTTGGTTATTCTCCACTGAACAGTGGTCCACATAAAGCTTCTTAGATCGTGGTTCATCCTGGTTTGATAAGAATCATGAAGATAATGGCATATGTCCGAACATGCTAATCTAGAATCATCTGGATAGAAAGTGGGATATCTTCTTACTCACAACTCCTATGAGATTTATTCAACTTCCTGGTTATTCTCCACTGATTAGTGGTTCCCAATCAAGCTTCTTACATATTGGTTCATCCTGTTTGATAAGAATCATGAAGAAATAGCATATGTCCGAACAAGCTAATCTGGAATTATCTGGATAGAAGGTGGGATATCTTCTTGCTCACAACTCCTATGAGATTTATTCAACTTCCTGGTGTTGAAAGGAGTGAGAGAAGAGATGAGGATTACATGATTATGAAAAGGAGATGAGAAGAGGAGTAATTTGGAAAAGTTACCATGCAGTAAAAATAAAGTTACTGCATGGTAAATAGGTAAAAGAAGTGTGACAAGGTTTGATACAAGCCTAGGCTGACAAAGGCTGTATGATCTAAGCAAGAGAGATGGAGCCGTTCTAGATCAAGAGGTGGTTCTATTGTTTGATCTAATCAACCAAGAGAAACCGTGGACTAAGAACAAGGTGGATTGAAGTGCACCACACGAGAGATGGAAGGCTCGTGATACAACACAAGGGAACCTTCAAGCCGTGGAGGTACTGGTCTCACAATGCAAGGAGGCGGCTGCGAGTTCAGTTGAGAGCTCTAGGTTTTCTTTGAAAGAAAAGTTTTATAAAATATCAAGTGTACCTTCTCAATGAGTTTTGCAAACAATATAAAGACTAAAGGAACATGCTCTTGTCGACACAAAATGAAATAACTTAAATAGAATATGGTTCAAATAAGGAAACAAAGAAGAAATGGTTTCTTCTTAGTCTTGGACCGTGATGAGGTCATCGACCACAACCAGGACACCATAACCATTCCCAAGGCATCTGAAGGACCCATGACCCGATCCAAGCAAAGAAGACTTAACCAAGGCTTTGCACTTGCGGTCCAAGCTATCTTAGATAGCTTAGCTGAGCCACAACCTAAGATTCTAGCTGATCCACCCAAGAGAGGACATATCAACACGACAAGTGATGACTTGAGCAATGCCTTTGCGCAACTCAATATCACTCAAGGTAAGCCAGCTTATATGAATGGAGCTGATTCATGTTTACTTGGCAGGAACTGAAGTTGAAGAAGAACCCCTCCTTCAAGAAACCAACAAGATAGAAGCTGAAGATAATGAAGAGAAGAGTGAGGAAGAACTTGAAGAAGAAGAGCAAGACAAGATACCTTCCAAGAATGATCCAAGCGTGCTCAAACTTCAAGAACACATCAAGGGAGTTCAACCATGAACCAAGGGAAGTGTTTTCATTATTTACGATTTGTGCAGGTAAGATGGGTCAGTCTAGTGGTTCCTAGAACTCTCCCATCTCAGCAGCATCCAAGGTTCGAGACCAAGACTAGTTAGGTCTCTTTGTCTTTTATTTTTATGCACTTCCTTTTATAGTTTAAACGGGGCATAGTTAGTTGTTTGCTGTTTTGTTTCCTTTGCTTCACAAGTCCTGTTGTTTAGTCTTTGCTTTCTTTGAGTCGACCGTTTAGGTCACAGCTGATGGACTATTAATAAAGTCCCACACGCAGCTTTGTAAGACACAACTTTTTACCTAATCAATATATGAGTCAGTTTGCCCCCTAAGCAAGCCGCCAACTCTCTCCTCCTTGTGTGATTCAAGCAGTAAAGAGTTCGAACTGTATCAAGGATCTCCCATCATCCTTGTGGTGTTCCTCATTCCATCATCAATCTCATTACCGGTCCAACAAGAGAGTGCGTTATAGCCAGCTTGTTAGATCCCACACCACTTGATCCATCTGGTCAAGTGCATCACCTTCAACCATCCTTTGTTCTCAAGAGAGTGCGTGAAAGCCAGCTTGAGGATCCATCTCCACCACCTTCCACAGGCTCCCCCCGAGTCTTATATCATTTTGGTATCAGAGCCAAAGGATCCATCCTTTGGTTGTTCTTACCCTTATCTTTGTTTCTTGTTCTTCGATTTTTCTTTTAGTTTCATAAACCAAAACCCATAAAAAGTTTACTTGTTCTTGTTGCATTCGCCCTTTTGATTCATAAAAATTTCGAAAACCCAAAAATATCTTGTTCTTTCCTTATTGTTGATCACGCAAGTTTTCCTAGTTGATTAGTTTCCTTTCCTAGATTTATCGAGTATTGTCTTTCCTTTTCATTTAAAAACTTTCAAAACCCCAAAAGATCTCCCTTTTATATTTCGTTTGTTTTCAGTTTTTCATATTTAAATTCTAGTTACCGTTGGTGCTTTGATATTTTGTTGTTTTTGTTGAGTGACTAGCAAGGAACCAAACCAAAACATGGGAGATGAAACGCCAACAACGGGGCTAACCCTCCAACCATGGAGCAGATCATGGCTGCCATGAGAGAAGAGTTGAGGGCTGTTGTAGGGGAGCTTGGCCAGCAGATCAACACTCGCTTGAACCGGTTGGAGCAACCTCAAAGGAGAGTTCCAATCCGCAACCAAAACCCCATCCATGAAGATGAAAGATGGAGAGCAAGGAGATGATGAAAGCATGCCGAGCTTAGATGATGATGACCCTCTCCGGAACCGCAATCCTAGGAGAACAGGATCCACTTAGACACAACCGTGCTAGGGAAGCTAATCATAGGGATCACAATAAAGACATTAAAATTGTTCCTCCTATTTTTTACAGGAAAGTCTGATCCAGAAGCTTACATGGATTGGGAGAAGCGCTTAGAGTACATCTTTGAGTGCTATGGCTACGGAGAGCACAAGAAGTTGCCTTAGCAGCTGCTCAACTCACCGAGAATGCACTTGCCTGGTGGGACAGAACTGTAGCTGAGAGGAGGAGGAACCGCTTTGGAGCTGTCACAACTTGGGCTGACATGAAGTATCTCCTAAGGTTAAGATATGTTCCTGATTATTATCATAGAGACTTACAAAAACGTTTCGCAAGTTGTCCTCAAGGTAATAGGTCAGTAGA
>NW_026617679.1:0-15936 GCF_000801105.2 Raphanus sativus
TTCTATCCAGATGATTCCAGATTAGCCTGTTCGGACATATGGCAATATCTTCATGATTCTTATCAAACCAGGATGAACCACGATCTAAGAAGCTTTATTTGGAACCACTAATCAGTGGAGAATAACCAGGAAGTTGAATAAATCTCATAGGAGTTGTGAGTAAGAAGATTATCCCACTTTCTATCCAGATGATTCCAGATTAGCCTGTTCGGACATATGTCAATATCTTCATGATTCTTATCAAACCAGGATGAACCACGATCTAAGAAGCTTTATTTGGAACCACTAATCAGTGGAGAATAACCAGGAAGTTGAATAAATCTCATAAGTGTTGTGAGCAAGAAGATATCCCACCTTCTATCAAGATGATTCTAGATTTGCATGTTCGGACATATGCCATTATCTTCATGATTCTTATCAAACCAGGATGAACAACGATCTAAGAAGCTTTATTTGGAACCACTAATCAGTGGAGAATAACCAGGAAGTTGAATAAATCTCATAGGAGTTGTGAGTAAGAAGATATCCCACTTTCTATCCAGATGATTCCAGATTGGCCTGTTCGGACATATGGCAATATCTTCATGATTCTTATCAAACCAGGATGAACCACGATCTAAGAAGCTTTATTTGGAACCACTAATCAGTGGAGAATAACCAGGAAGTTGAATAAATCTCATAGGAGTTGTGAGTAAGAAGATATCCCACTTTCTATGCAGATGATTCCAGATTAGCCTGTTCGGACATATGGCAATATCTTCATGATTCTTATCAAACCAGGATGAACCACGATCTAAGAAGCTTTATTTGGAACCAATAATCTGTGGAGAATAACCAGGAAGTTGAATAAATCTCATAGGAGTTGTGAGTAAGAAGATATCCCACTTTCTATCCAGATGATTCCAGATTAGCCTGTTCGGACATATGGCAATATCTTCATGATTCTTATCAAACCAGGATGAACCAATATATAAGAATAGGCCTGCGATTTTTGTCCGAACCGAATGGGCCGAACCGGACCGAACCGGTTTTTTTCGGTTTTCGGTTCGGTTCGGTTTTCAATTCGGTTCAATTCGGTATGGGTTTGAAAATTAATTCGGTTATCGGTTCGGTTCGGTTCGGTTTTCGATTTTTAAAAATAAAAATAAAAATTGTAAAAACCGAAAATAACCGAAAATAACCGATAATAACCGAAAATAACCGAAAAACCGAACCGAAAATAACCGAATAACCCAAAAATAACCGAAACTATCCGAAATAACCGACTTTAACCGAAAATACCCGAATATTTTGGAAAAAACTATACCAAAATTAACCGAAATTTTTTAAAATCGGTTATTTTCGGAAATAAATTTGAAAACCGAAAAAAAACCGATAACCGAACCGAAATTTCATTCGGTTTTATTTCGGAATTTTTTTTAAAACTTCGGTTAACCGAAAACCGACGGTTCGGTTCGGTTCGGTTTCGGAAACCCGAAGTCGCAGGGCTATATAAGAAGCTTGATTGGGAACCACTAATCAGTGGAGAATAACCAGCAAGTTGAATAAATCTCATAGGAGTTGTGAGTAAGAAGATATCCCACTTTCTATCCAGATGATTCCAGATTAGCCTGTTCGGACATATGCCATTATCTTCATGATTCTTATCAAAACAGGATGAACCACGATCTAAGCAGCTTTATTTGGAACCACTAATCAATGGAGAATAACCAGGAAGTTGAATAAATCTCATAAGTGTTATGAGCAAGAAGATATCCCACCTTCTATCCAGATGATTATAGATTAGCCTGTTCGGACATATGCCATTATCTTCATGATTTTTATCAAACCAGGATGAACCACGATCTAAGAAGCTTTATTTGGAACCACTTATTGAGAGGAAGCAATAAGTGTCAAGGGAAGTGATGAGAAGCAAGAGAGAACCAGGCGTGTTTGAAATAAGCAAAGGCTGAGTTACCTTGAAGCTCAAGTCTATCCGTACAACATAAGACCTAAAGTGAAGTGCAAGGCAAGTTATGAAGAATACACTTGCAAGGTATGATCAAGAGAAGATATTTGTGTTGCGGTATCAAGAGAGCCGTTGGAGAGATCAGTCACATGGATGGTTAGGGTCAAGAGAAACGTTGAGGACCTGTCACTGTCTAGGACCACTGATTGGGTGCAGACTGCTCTGATCAATCTTGTCTTGTTCTTACTTAGTCTATTCATTGTTTAATCACTCTCATTGTTTATTATATCCTTCCTGTCGACACTGAGCTTGTAATTGTCTATTTATGGGTTGTTCCCACATACCAAATGAATTAAGTGAATCACTTCTATTATTCTCTTCTTACTCGCCATGTTTCTCTCTTTCTCTTAAGTTTTGTTGAACTGAAGAGGTGATGGAGCTTGTGCATAAATAGGGCAAGCTCCTGAAAATGTCCAGAAGAGTTCATAAAGCTTCAGAAGTGTTCTGAAGTGATTATCAGTGTGAAGTTAAGTTCAGGAGGGACTTAGGTTTATCACAAGAAGAGTGTGGAGATGTTCAGAAGAGGTTTGAAGTTGTGTGCAAATATAGGGCGCAATGTGTATGGTCAGACCCTAATCCGTACACCCACTTATGGAGACTTGTATGCCAAGGTATGAAGAGAAGAGTTGGTGCAAAGTTTTGGCGTGCTTATCGTAAGAGATGACCGTTGGGGTCTAAGGAGATGCAAAGGGAATATACCAAAAGGATCAGAATGAACTGTGTGTGCAAGCTGGAAAGGTAAAGGTGCTTTACCTTTACAGCATCCAATCTCACCCATTCATTCAAAAGAAGCAATCTGAGCCTTGCATTTGAATCAAATCGACAGCCTAGCACAAGAACATCTTGACTACATCTCATCCATCCAATTCAAACCATTTAATCTCCACCCTTCATTATTTATCCTTAGCTTAGTGTTTTCTTATTTACTTGCCTTGTATTTAAGCTCCTTGTGGGCGACATTGTTATGTAAGCTGAGAGAGTCTCTCTTCTTCAATACATTGGTTCTTAATCTTTTGTGACTTAATCTCTTTTTCTCTCATACACTTATACTCTCTCAAACTCTTAATCACTCTCGCCATTCTCTAATCTATCATCTAAACTCTTAAACTCATTTATAATCTATTCATTCATCACTCAAGCATCTCTTGTTTATAAGATATCATGGTATCAGAGCCGGGTTGCTCAAAGTTCTGGTGATATCTTCCGCAACAACAACACAAGCTCAAGTTCTTATCTCCATCCTCTCCTTAAGTTTCAAGTCCATCCGATTTATCTCCTGAAGTTACAAGCTTGAAGAAAGTCATTTGCTTTTGCGGATTCAAGATGGTGTTCTCAAAAGCTATTATATGTCCAGTTACTCTTCAAGGCTCCAACTACCCTCTCTGGTCTCGGTTGATGAAGACAGCTCTTGTTGAGAAAGAGCTATGGAACCACTGCATCTCAGATGGTCCAAACATCTCCAAAGCTGCCGCCTTTGAAGCTGATGATGAAGAAGCAAGTTCAAGACTAGCCATTGATGATGCGTGGAAACAAGAAGACCTGCTGGTTTTGTCTAGTCTTGAGCTCAACCTGGAGTCATCCATTCGTGAAGCACACTCCTACTGTGAAAGTGCAAAGGAGTTGTGGAGTACTCTCAAGATGATCTATGAGAGATGGTGTGACCTCTACAGAGTCTTTGAGCTCAAGAAAGCTATTCACGAGCTGTCACATGAAGAAAGTGAGTTCATTGAGCATCTAAGGAAGTTCAGATCACTAACTACAGAGCTAGAGAGGCTTAGACCTCAATCCATTGATCCGGAGGTGCTAAATGAAAGGAGGGAACAAGATAAAGTGATTGACTTGTTGTTAACCTTCAAGCCGGTTTACAACAGTCTCATCATGCATATCTTGAAGTCTGATGAACTCCCATTACTTGAAGAAGTATGTGCACAAGTCCAAAAGGAGGAGTGCTCATTGGGATTGGGTGAAACAAAGCAAACATTATCCTTTGTTGTTCATGCTGAAGGGAGTTCTCACAAAGGAAAGGCGGTTCAAAAGGAGGAGGATAGGAAAATCATGAAGTGTGATCACTGCAAGAAGGGTGGACACATCAAGAAGAGTTGTTGGATGTTGAATCCAAAGCTCAAACCTGCCAAGTTCAGATGAGCAGGAGTCATGGAGGTTCAAGAGATCAGCTCGGATCTCTTGGTTGTGAGCAAACCTCCTTCCCTTAATAAGAGCTTGTGTTTTTTAGTTTTATTGCTTTGAGTGGTGTCTAGAAGTCCCAGGATCTCATGTTTAAGTTTAATGCATTTTGTTGGGTACTGCCATGGCTGGAAATCATCATAGATGTGTTGCAAAATTGAGAAGATATCTCTGATGCTTACATCATGATTGATAAGTTTGTGTGCATACTTAAACATGTCTCATATAGTCTAAGGTTCTTCATGTTGCATTTTGTGTTTAATGCATTTGTTTAATTTCCATGAGTATTGTCTTGCAGCATATAGAGAAATTGTCTAGGTTGCTTGCATCTTTGGATTGATTGGAACTATGAGCATAGTCTCCAGTAGTTCTCGGTTGAACCGATTGCATTCATATAGAATTGTTAAGTTGAAGCATGCATTGTTTGTGCATTGTAAGAGTGCCTTTGTTTGTAAACAAAGGAATGTGTGCCTAGAAATGTCAGTGTATAGCTATAAGCTTGCATTGCATTTTATGTGGCTGAAAATGCGGTTTAATCTTGGTGTGTTTAAAGGTTGCTGCATTGTGACATTGGTGATCAAACAAGATGTAAAAATCTTGGTTTGGTCCCAATGAGAAGATCTGATCTTGCATTGAGTTGTGGTGATGTTAGGTACACAGGGAAGTGATGCCGGAGCATACCAATAACCAAGAGTGTATTGGTCATGGTCTAGTGCCACTGCATAATACCATGAGGACATGTCTAGTCCAAAGAGTACAGGAAGTGTATTATGGTAGTTATGCAGCTGGGGATGTCTTGTGACGACTCTCTATGGTGATTCAAACACCCTAGTTCCTGATATAAGGAGGAGAGCTCACAAGACTGGGAGATCACCACAAAAAGTCTGTTGAGGCTGGTGATTCCTTGTCCATGAAATTGGCCTTGCAAGCTTAGCTCTTAAACTGAATCTTGGAGTCTAAGCTTGAGGGAGGGAAATGTGTAAGTTTCATGGTCCGGTAAGCGGGTGCAAAGGCTTCTTATAAGGGGCATCAACTGGTGGGCTTAAGCAGTGGCGTGTCTAAGTTAAGAGATTGTTCAGAGCAGTCTTGGCTGAGTAGCAAGAAGGCTCTTCTTCAATTTCACTTCAATGTGAGGTGATTGAGAAGAAGCTGATGAATCTACCTGGTCGTCCATCAAGTAGAAGTCGGCCAAGAAGATGGTGCACAAGCTAAAAAGGGAGAGACCCTATAAAACTCTGAAAAAGGGAGAGACCCTATAAAACTCTGAACTTGCTGGTGTGCTAAATCAAGAGATTGTTCAGAGCAGTCTTGGCTGAGTAGCAAGAAGGCTCTTCTTCAATTTCACTTCAATGTGAGGTGATTGAGAAGAAGCTGATGAATCTACCTGGTCGTCCATCAAGTAGAAGTCGGCCAAGAAGATGGTGCACAAGCTAAAAAGGGAGAGACCCTATAAAACTCTGAAAAAGGGAGAGACCCTATAAAACTCTGAGAGTCAAGAACTCATACAAACAAAAGGGGAGGTTTCTTAAAACTCTTCTTGTTCAATTCAAGTCATATCTTGATAATCATTTCTCAATTTCGATCTTGAAATGATTCTTAGAATGATTGATTGAATGTGATGCATTAGTGTAATGCAAGTTATGTTGATTGAATAGTACTGATGCATTGTTTGGAAAATGTATCAGATTTAATGTGGAGCTTCAATCTCAGTATTACATCCAGCAACCAGCAAGCCGTGATCTCTAAAGAGGGTAACAAGGACCAAACTGGTTCCTTCGCTGTAAGAAATCTTTATAAACCTTTCTCGATAGTGAGCTTGTGATATTTGCTAGTTGTTTTGTATTGTGTGGTGGTTGATTAAGATGTGGAGGCATAAACTTTAAAGCTAAGGTTCTTTAAAGAAGATGCATCCCATCTAGGAGTTATCTTACTGAAGCATTAGATTCATATCTAAATGCTAAGTAAAGAAGCTCGAGAGGCATCTAGTTTAATCTGGTTGCTGTGCTTAAGACATTGGTGTTCAAACTTGATGATGTATCAAGGGTTGACCCAATGCAGTTGTTACTAATTCCTGTTGGAGTTTGTGTGATGTTTCAGGTTCAAGAAGTGAGTCTTGGATCACTATCCATCCCTAGGAAAGGAGGAAGAAGAGTGCGACCATTGCGGTTGCAATAATAATGAAGTGGTGAAACAGAGTTGTGAGAGCTTCCACAAGACCATGGAATCATGAAGAGTGGGGTCTAGGCGACCAAAGCAGAGTTAGACCAGCTTAGAGTGGAGATTACCTGAGTAGATCAAGACCTGGTGAAGAAGTACAAGAAGCGATTGAAGGTATAAAAGAACCAAAGGAGTAAAGGGATGAGTTTGGCAAGTGTGCTTGCTTTGGCTACGACCCGGAGTCTGGGTGCTCCTGCCTTAGCAGCCACAACTCCCAAGCTCATTACCATGAAGTTGAAAGGAGTGACAAGGTCTTGATCTAAAGGATAAAGAGAAATGGTGAAGAAGCTAAGCTGGTGGCTCAAATGGGCGGTTGTAAGTTGAAGATGGAAAGGTTGGATGGTTATTAAACCTTGGGCATCCAACACAGCTTAGTTCTGCACAAGAAAAGATACCTGGAAGTATCATTGATGGGAGGAGAAGTCTACTTGCCTCCTAGCCTCTCTAAGTAAGCAGTAAAGCTTGATGAAAGGAGGTGGGCAGAGTGACTATATGAAGGAGTGAAGCTAAGTGTGAAACGATTTACTAGTTGGAAGCTCACTGAGGTAAAACGAATCCTATGAAGAGGATAAGCTTAGTTTTTGAAGTGTTGATCAGTGTCACTAGCAGTTGAAGAAGATCTGTGTGTATCCTAGCATACCTAAGGAGTTTGTGAGGCTTGTTGAGAGGGGGAGGTCAGATTGGTTATAAGAGGTGATGCTGAAGCTAAGAAGTAGCGGTTCTTAAACCTTACTGAAGTTTGTCAAGTTGGTCTCCTAATGGTTCCATGAAGCCGGGTGAGAAGGGAGACTTGTTCCAAGCACATGAAGAAGGTCAAGAAGAGTGTGAAGTGTGCGCAAGTCATGAAAGTGGTTGCTGCACCAGTTAGGCCATGATCCAGAGTTCTTTGTGATCCACCACACTGGTGAGAACACAAAGACTCACTGGCTAATCCCTAGGCTTTGAAGAGCTCTACTCTTTTTCCCTTGCAAAGTTTTGTCCCAATGGGTTTTCTTTGCAAGGTTTTTAATGAGGGAGACTCTTCAGGGTTCCAAGCTTGACTTAGGATCATCTAGAGTCAAGCTTGAGGGGGAGTGTTGAACTGAAGAGGTGATGGAGCTTGTGCATAAATAGGGCAAGCTCCTGAAAATGTCCAGAAGAGTTCATAAAGCTTCAGAAGTGTTCTGAAGTGATTATCAGTGTGAAGTTAAGTTCAGGAGGGACTTAGGTTTATCACAAGAAGAGTGTGGAGATGTTCAGAAGAGGTTTGAAGTTGTGTGCAAATATAGGGCGCAATGTGTACGGTCAGACCCTAATCCGTACACCCACTTATGGAGACTTGTATTCCAAGGTATGAAGAGAAGAGTTGGTGCAAAGTTAGGGCGTGCTTATCGTAAGAGATAACCGTTGGGGTCTAAGGAGATGCAAAGGGAATCTACCAAAAGGATCAGAATGAACTGTGTGTGCAAGCTGGAAAGGTAAAGGTGCTTTACCTTTGAATCAAATGCTGAGATGGACTAGGAGGGGTCGAAAAAATCTATAATGGACCTCTTCTTTTTTCATTTAATAAATGAATTAAAAATAAATCAGAAATAAAATGAAAAGACCATGAAACCTAGAAAGTTCTATTTATTTACTAACCCACCCATTTACTATCCTAGCCCACTAATCCGACCCTGTTGAATCCGGATCCCTAATTTCTCAAATTTCTCCATTTCAATTGTCACTCTCACATTTTTTTTTTCACTCTCTCTCACGTTTCATCTTCATCTTTCATAACTTTTTTGCAACATGATTTTTTTTTGAAACACAAACATAACTATTTCTCTAAAATCAAACTAACACTCATCTAATCCATTCTATATTGTTCCATTTTCATCTATTCCATAACCAATCCTGATTCAATCTTAAGTACCCAGATTTTTTTTTTTTTTCAATTTTATCAAAATTTTCTCCATCCCAAAATCCAAATCAAAATCGAAAAAACTCTTCAAACCTTAGAAAATTTCGTTATTATCCCAAATCGGTCAATTTCACATCTTTATCAATCCATTTTCTCTCATATAAAATCCAATCTCATCTACAATGTACAAAATTTTCGACAATGAATAACACATAGTACATCTGTACAACTACAACTAGTATAACTAGTACAACTAGAACATGTATAACTAGTATAACTAGTACAACTAAAATATGTATAACTAGTACAACTACAACTAGTATAACTATCAGCGTGCGAATGATGCTATAGAAGATGATGATGTAAAATAAATGAAAAAGTTGGTCTAATCTTACACTTTATGGATTTGTCAAAATATGTTACAACTTTGTTTTATATAATATATATTTGGATAATTATGTTTTAACAGTTGTACCAGTAGTACTAGTTGTACTATTTTCAAAAAAAAATCATCTTTAATACTGAATCCAAAGAAAACCGTAGTAAAGCCGAAAATGTTGTAATAGAAGAGTATACTAAATATAACTTAGAATTCATCACGAGTTCAAAAATATTGCATAATCATTTGTTTTTAGTGTTTGGACTATGGTAATTATAGTCCAACAGGTACAACTAGTTTAAAAAGTAAACATTTGGATTGAGGATGATGTTTGACATGAGGAGGAGGCATACAGGTTTGCGAAGCCCAAGAGGTCGCATAAGCCTTCTCATCCGTTCAGGGGTTTTTTCATCCAAGTGATAGCTTTTGGTGTTGCTTTGAAAATATATGTTGGTTTTGGTGGTAAAATTTATACTCTTTTTGGTATTATAGCTTATATTTCTTTTGATGTTAAACTTGTTTTTTTGGATAATTTTGAAATTATTAAAACTTATGCTCTTTATGAGAATTATGTTTGTTATAAAAAATGTGTTTAGTTTAAATGTACATATAATTTGGTATAACTAATACAACAAGTCCAACTACGAAATGATATTTAAGAAAGGTACAACGAGTACAATTAGTACAACTATTCAACATTAATTTTCAACCACAATGTTTAAAACATGATACACATTTAAAACATGATCCACAAATAAAAAAATATTAAATAAAATATCAAACAGTATCAGTTTTCTTGTTGTGCCAGATGTACATAGTTGTACTAGTTTTTGAGTTGTACATGTTTGTTCACAGTTATACTTTTGCAGTGAAATCGAAAAATATTAGTTGTACCACACAATAAATATTGTTACCTTAGTTGTCCCACTTAATTATGTTTACATGTCTTTGCCCGGTTAAAATGAAATCATCATTTTCGTAAAAATACATGTCATGTATGTTTTCCAAAAATTATGTGAACAAACAAGTTAACAAACCTTAAAAGTATAATGTAGATCATGTAAACTTATGAAGTTGTGTAATAATTTTCAAATTTTTTTCCAAAACTTCAAATAAATTAAGAGAAATTGAGTACATACCAATTGAAATATTTGATTGTTTTTCTCATACGGAATACCAAATCAATTTTGTCAATTTGTGAAATGTCTAAATTGTACCAGTTGTACCAGTAATACTCATCTAATATATAATAAAATATATCAATTATTTATATATCTAGTTTTAGGGTTTTACCAATATTTTTACATCATAACTTTATAAAAATATGTTTAATGTTTGTTTATCATAATAGTATAGCTAATATTGTTAACAAACCATAAAATTATAAAGTTATGATGCAAAATTAAGAGTGTAATGTAATAATTTAACAAAAATATGAAAATTTCGAATAAAATAGATGGAATTTTTTCAAATCGCAAATAATGTAATGCAATTTCATGATATAACTTATACTAGTATAATACTAAACTTTTAAAAACATTTTATATTTTCTTTTCTAATTCATGATTGTACCAAACTATTTTGGTTTTATTTAATTACAATTAACTAAAACCCTCTTTTTTCTTTTGGTCAAACCGTGCAACATCTTTATATACACTGTATGCATCTCCCTCACAACGTTAACCTAGCCGCACCACATTTGTTAAGGGTGATTAGATGGTTTTGTTGTTGTACTGCTCTTCTTCTTCTTGTGTATAGAGGAAGAGACTATTCGGAGATGCCGCATCTTATCACCACGGTCACCGTTCTTCACTACGGGAGAGGCAGACCATCACCCGGATTGGAGTCGTCATACATTATATTTTATAATAATATTCATTGCATTAGGTTACATGGACAACTTATCTTTTCTTTGTGGTGTTCTCTTGTTTACTTAACACTCTGTTTCTGCACTCTCTCTGTTTTGATATTTGTATTTCAACATACAAAAACTTACTCTCTCTGTTTACTCTCGCACGTTTGTTTTCTGATAAAGATAAAAGAGATCACTTTATTTTCAATGTAAGAAAGTAACAATGTAGACATCTAACGACTAACGAATTCTCTCTTTTCTCTTTAAAAGTGTTTGTCGTTAAATTACAACAAAGGCAAGAGAATAAACCAAAGATCGTGTTTTCTTTTGCTAAAACAAACAAAAGCTTGTGTTAAAACAAACAACATAAGTAAAGAGAAAAACAGAGAGTAAAGAGAACAAAACAGAGAGGACAAAAAAAACAGAACAAGAGATGGAGCTGGCTGTGAGTTAAATGTCAAACCAAGAATGTCAACAAAATTGGGAAGAGGAATTCGCAACCATTCAGGAAAGCGCACCTCAACGGAGGTCGTGGAGGAGAGATGAAGGCATGTTGATAGAAGGAGCAATTAGAGAAAATATGCCACAGTGATGAATAGGTGTTCGGTGGAAGCGCAGTGGTTCAATGAAAATTTCGAACTTCGGTAATAGAAGAGAAGCTCACAGTGGATAAAGAGCTTCATAGACGCAGACGTTGTAGAGTTGAGTTCATGCGGAGTACAAAGCATTGTGACCAGAAACTCTGTGTGCGTAGAGATTGAAAACGTGAAAAAGAAAATCAAAAGAAGAAGACGTTGCGAAGAGAGGTAGACATATCTCCCATTTTTCAATTTTGTTTAATTTTTCTTTATTTCATTAAGGGTATAAAAATATTTTCTCAGATCATAGGTCCATATAGAACAATTTAGGTGGTAAGAGATTACTTTTTGACCATTTGGTCCATTTGAGAATTTTGTCCTTTACCTTTACAGCATCCAATCTCACCCATTCATTCAAAAGAAGCAATCTGAGCCTTGCATTTGAATCAAATCGACAGCCTAGCACAAGACCATCTTGACTACATCTCATCCATCCAATTCAAACCATTTAATCTCCACTCTTCATTATTTATCCTTAGCTTAGTGTTTTCTGATTTACTTGCCTTGTATTTAAGCTCCTTGTGGGCGACATTGTTATGTAAGCTGAGAGAGTCTCTCTTCTTCAATACATTGGTTCTTAATCTTTTGTGACTTAATCTCTTTTTCTCTCATACACTTATACTCTCTCAAACTCTTAATCACTCTCGCCATTCTCTAATCTATCATCTAAACTCTTAAACTCATTTATAATCTATTCATTCATCACTCAAGCATGTCTTGTTTATAAAATATCAAGTTTCACACAAGTCTACTAATCTTCTCTACTAAACTCTCCTTAATTCTCTAATTCTCACATGGTATCAGAGCTTCAAGCTCTTGAAACCGAATTTACTTCCGCAATTCTCTGATTTTTATTTCCTGTTTTGGCAAAGTTCATCTTGTTCTTGAGGTGTTCTTCATTTTATTTTCCAGAAATTACCAAAAATAGTAAAGTTCCTTCAATCTGTTCTTGAGAGTGTAAGATGGATTCCACTGGAGAAACTACAAGGATGTTGTCCACACCAGTTACTCTCAAGGGAGCTAACTACTTACACTGGGCAAGGCTAACTAAAACCGCTCTTGGAGGCAGAGGGCTTTGGGAGGTGGTTGAAGAAGGCAGGAACAACAAGAAGAAGACTGTCCTAGGAGAGGATGGCAAAGAAGTGGTGCAAGCTGAAGCTGATGTCAAGAAGCGAGTTCAAAGGATCTCTTGGTCTTGTCTATCATCCAACACAGTCTTGAGGCATCAATCTTGGAGTCTTACGCCTACTGTGAGACTTCAAAAGAACTATGGGATACACTCCAAAAGGTGTTTGGTAATGTATCCAAGATTAACCGAGTGTTTGAAGTCAAGAGGGCCATCAACAACCTGTGTCAAGAGGATACTGAGTTTGATAAACACTTTGGGAAGTTCAGATCTCTATGGGCAGAGCTGGAGATGTTGAGACCAGCAACCCTTGACCCGGATGTACTGAATGAGAGAAGAGAGCAGGATAAGGTCTTTGCCTTGCTATTCTCTCTTAACCCCGTGTACAATGAATTGATCAAGCACATACTGAGGGGAGTTAGTCTCCCATCTCTGGATGAAGTGTGTGCTCAAATTCAAAAGGAGCAAGGCTCAGTTGGTCTCTTTGGAGGAAAGAAAGACCTTGTGATAGCAAACCAAGCAGAAGGTGTTGCTAACAAAGGCTACTTCAAACCTGAAGACAAGAAGGTGTGGGTGTGTGATCACTGCAAGAAGAAGGGGCATGGGAAAGACAAGTGCTGGTTGCTTCATCCTCATTTGAAGCCACAGAAGTTCCGGACTGGCACCAATGAAGCAAGAGCTAACTACTCAGGCGACATAGGTGAACCCGGAGCAGTAAGTGGAGGAGAGAAGGCTCTAGCTTCCAGTTCAACCAGCTCAACCGTGAGGAACACTCAAGATGAGACTATCAGGCGCTCTGACATTGAAGCTCTCATCAAAATCCTCAAAGATAACTCTGGTAAAACCCTTGGTACATCTCTCCATGCGCTTATGAGTAATGTCTCTATGAATGCTTTAACTAGTTCTAAATTGATGAAACCACTAGTTATTGATTCAGGAGCAAGTCATCACATGATTAGTGATGTGAGCTTAATTAAAAACATTGTTCCTGCTCTAGGAAATGTGATGATAGCTAATGGAGATAAGATACCAATTAAAGGCATAGGAGATCTTAAATTGTTTAACAAGGATTCAAAAGCTCTTTATATGCCTAGCTTTGCCTCAAATTTGTTATCTGTGAAAAGAGTGACTAATGATTTAAATTGCAGTGTTACATTCACACCTAACCAAGTGTACTTTCAGGATATTGAGACTAGTAGGTTGCTTGGCAATGGTTTGACTAAGGGAGACTTGTACTTGCTTGAAGACACCAAGTCATCAGCCGATTTATCTTATGCTTTGAACTCTTTTTCTACTTTACCTAAAGATGTATTGTGGCATGCTAGATTAGGACATCCTCATTCTCGTGCTTTGAACATCATGTTGCCTAGTATTTCTTTTAAAAGTGATTGTGAAGCTTGTATCTTAGGAAAACATTGCAAAAATGTGTTTCCTAGATCAAGTAAAATTTATGAAAATTGCTTTGACCTTATACACTCTGATGTATGGACTGCTCCATGTGTCTCTAGAGAGCATCACAAATATTTTGTCACCTTTATAGATGAGAAATCCAAATACACATGGATCACATTATTGCAATCTAAAGATAGGGTCTTAGAAGCGTTTATAAATTTTCAAAACTATGTCACTAATCACTTTAATGCCAAGATAAAGATTTTGAGATCAGATAATGGAGGAGAATATACAAGCAATGCTTTCAAGCAACATCTAGCCAAACATGGGATGATCCACCAAACTAGCTGTCCATACACTCCACAACAAAATGGTGTGGCCGAGAGAAAGAACAGGCACCTTATGGAGGTAGCTAGAAGTATGATGTTCCATACAAGTGTGCCTAAACGTTTTTGGGGTGATGCAGTCTTAACAGCCTGCTACTTGATCAACCGGATTCCCACAAGAGTCCTCCATGACCAATCCCCTTATGAGGTACTGAATAACACTAAACCATCTATTGAACATATGCGTGTGTTTGGTTGCCTTTGATTTGTCTTTGTTCGAGGAGAGCAAAGAGATAAGTTGGCGGCCAAGAGTACAAAGGCAGTGTTCATTGGATATTCTCCCCATCAGAAAGGGTACAAATGCTTTGTACCAGAGACCAGGAGGGTCTTAGTTTCCAAAGATGTCAAGTTCTTGGAATCCAAAGGATACTATGATGAAAATAGTTGGGAAGATTTGGAGAATCTATCTCAATCTACTTCAGATAGGGCATCTAACCTAAGAAGAGTAATGAAAAGCCTAGGCATCAGTGTACCTGTTGAGAAGTCAACCGGGATACCAGAGGAAGCACCAGTTACACAAGACACTACTCCTGAGGTTGTTCACCTTGATCATGAGGGGGACAATGAAGCTGAGCAACAAGAGGAGCAGTCAGCAAGTCCTGATCAAGCTGAGCAACAAGTTGAGCAGCATGCACATGAGGATATCACTCAAGAGACTCAAGAGGAGCCTACTATGAGTTCAGGTCCTAGTGGTGAAGAAGGCAACACTCAACCGACCCTGAGAAGAAGCACTAGAGTCAGGCAGCCAGCAACAAATTGGAAAAACAACAGAGTCTACTTCAACTCTCAAGCAGTATCTCATCCCATCCAAGCAGTGTGCTCTCTATCACAATACCCACAAGAGCATGTAGTGTTCATAGGAGAGATGGATCAGGAATATATTCCAAGATCATATGAGGAAGCTATGGAGCATGCAGAATGGAGGGAATCAGTGGGCAGTGAGTCAAGTGCCATGATAATCAATGATACATGGTATGAGGCAGAACTACCAAAGGGCAAGAGAGCTGTGACTAGTCGGTGGATATTTACCATCAAATACAATGCTGATGGTACTGTGGAAAGGCGTAAGACAAGGTTGGTAGCAAGAGACTTCACTCAAACCTATGGAGAGGATTACCTTGATACCTTTGCGCCTGTTGCAAAACTACACACCATAAGGATAGTTCTATCCTTAGCAGTCAACTTAGAGTGGGATCTATGGCAGATGGATGTGAAGAATGCATTCTTACAAGGAGAGTTGGAAGATGAAGTTTACATGAAGCCACCTCCTGGTCTTGAACACTTAGTGAAGCCGGGCAATGTTCTCAGATTGAAGAAAGCTATCTATGGTCTGAAGCAATCACCAAGAGCCTGGTATCACAAACTAAGCACCACACTTAATGGGAGAGGCTTTGTGAAGTCAGAAGCTGATCACACCTTGTTCACACTCACCAGCAAGAAGGGAATCATTGTAATCCTAGTGTATGTTGACGATATCATCATCACTGGCAGTGACAAAGAGGGGATACTTGCAACCAAGGCATATCTCAAGACATCCTTTGATATCAAGGATTTGGGAGAGCTCAAATATTTTCTAGGCATTGAGATATGCCGATCCAAGGAGGATTGTTCTTATCTCAAAGGAAGTATGCTTTAGATTTGCTAAAGGAGGCTGGTGATCTAGGAGGAAGAGCTGCAAAGACCCCACTTGAGGATGGATATAAAGTGATGCGTGAGGGGGAGATTGAGAATCAACCATACACTGATGTCAAGCACTATAGAAGAATGGTTGGGAAGCTCATCTCATCACTATAACCAGACCAGACGTTTGCTTTGCAGTCAAAACCAAGTGAGCCAACACATGCAAGCTCCAAAGATGCACCATTGGAACAT
>NW_026617680.1:0-15924 GCF_000801105.2 Raphanus sativus
TATGAACAGAGTAAAGAACAGAGTAAAGAGTGAGAGAGAGGAGAAGATGGTTGGCGAGTGAGAGAGATTGAAAGGAGAACTCTTTCCCTTAATTTTATTCAGTGTGACAACATACATATTTAAAGGGAGATCAGTGAGAGTAAGGACAACAAGAATAAGAATAAACTAAGGTGGTCTGATCCATGGATAGTGACAGGTCCTCAACGGTTCACTCCTTAAGTGGATCATGTGACATTGCTTATTTAAATCATTCTTCTTGTGTCAATGACACTCTCCAACGGTCCTCTTGATTATTTGACATCTTCTGGCGAGTTTAAACTTCCCTTGCCTTCCAAGATAAGCTAGGGTAAGTCTTGACAGCTTGTGACACAAGTCTTGCATGGCGCCTAATACTTGTTCTTCAAGCTTGCACAGATAACTCATAATCTTCAAGTCACCTGATCTTCTTCTCTTGTTTATTATGTCTTTGTGTCAATACTCCCCCTCAAGCTTTACCATAAGGTATGGTGAAGCTTGGAACCCATGAAGACATCCCTCATTAAAACCTTTTGTGTGAAAAACCCAATGGGAAAAACACACAAGAGGAAAAAGAGTAGATGCTTCATGGCTTAAGGGGATCATGATCTGGTCAAGTCTATGAGCCCCAATCTTGGATGAATGAACTCACAGACTTTAGTGCTTGCTCCTTTGGTGAAGATATCAGCCAGCTGGTCTTCACTTCTAGTGTAGCAAGGTAGGATAATCTTCTGCTCCACTGCTTGTCTAACCTTGTGGCAATCCACTTCAATATGCTTTGTCCTCTCATGAAACACTGAGTTTGAAGCTATATGAATGGCAGCCTGGTTATCACAGTGCATTGTGATTGGTGTTGTTGTTTCAATGCCCAAGTCTTTCAGCAGGTTCCTGATCCAAATAAGCTCACTGGTCAGCTTCCTCATGGCTCTATATTCTGCCTCAGCACTTGAACATGATACCACCTTCTGCTTCTTGCTTTTCCAAGTAACCAAATTGCCTCCTATGAAGGTGCAATAGCCAGTAGTAGACCTTCTGTCCACTCTATCACCAGCCCAATCTGCATCACAATACCCTACAATCTCTGTGCTCTTGTTGCAACCCATCCAAACACCTTGACCAGGAGCCTCCCTTAGGTATCTCAAGATCCTCTCCACCATGTTCCAATGGTGAACCTTTGGTGCTTGCATATGCTGGCTCACTTGGTTGACAGCAAAGCAAATGTCTGGTCTTGTGATGGTGAGATAGATCAGCTTCCCCACCATTCTTCTATAGAGTTTGAAGTCTCCAAATGGTGTATCTTCAAACTCCCCCTCACGCAATATCTTGTACCCCTCTTCAAGTGGTGTCTTGGCTACTCTTCCACCAAGCTCTCCTGCCTCATTTAAAAGATCAAGTGTGTACTTCCTTTGGCATAAGAAAAGCCCCTCTTTAGAGCGGCATATTTCTATCCCAAGGAAGTACTTAAGCTCTCCCAAATCTTTAATATCAAATGAGGATTTAAGAAAAGCTTTAGTTGAAGTTATACCTTCCTTGTTGCTGCCAGTGATGATAATATCATCAACATAGATGAGAATTACAACAATGCCTTGCTTGCTGGTGAGAGTGAAGAGAGTATGGTCAGATTCTGATTTCACAAACCCTCTTCCATTAAGGGTTGTGCTAAGCTTGTGATACCAGGCTCTTGGTGATTGCTTCAATCCATAGATTGCCTTCTTCAATCTAAGTACATTTCCTGGTTTGACCATGTCTTCCATTCCTGGTGGTGGTCTCATGTAGACTTCATCTTCTAATTCTCCTTGAAGAAATGCATTCTTGACATCCATTTGCCAGAGATCCCATTCCAAGTTAACAGCCAAGGAGAGAACAACTCTTATGGTGTGAAGCTTAGCCACTGGTGCAAATGTATCCAAATAGTCTTCTCCATAGACTTGAGTGTACCCTCTTGCAACCAGCCTTGTCTTCTTCCTTTCTGGTTGTCCATTTGCTTTGTACTTGATAGTGAAGAGTAGGCGACTTGTTACTGCCTTCTTGCCTTTTGGAAGTTGAGTTTCAAACCATGTATCATTCTTGATCATAGCTCCTATCTCATCTCCCACTGATTCTCTCCACTCATCCAGTGCCATTGCTTCCTCATAGGTCTTTGGTATGTAGGCTTCATCTAGGTGGGTGATAAATGCCACATGTTCTTCTGGAAAGTATGCCAAGGAGCAGACTGCTTGAGTAGGATGAGCCACTGCATTGGAGTTGAAGTACACTCTAGTGCTGGTCCAGTTTGATGGATCCTTCCTCACCCTAGTACTTCTTCTCAATGGTTGAATCTGCTCTTCTACCACTGCTTCTTCCTGACCTTGATCACCATCAGATTCTGCTCCATCTTGATCATGTGTTGATGCTGAATCATTTGCTGGTGTTGATTCATGCTCACTGCCTCCCTCAGGATCAAGATGGACTGGCTCCACAACTGGTACTGGTTCTGGTTCTGATGTCATCATGCTCAGCAGCTGGTGTAGATGCTGATGGTGCTGGTACTGGCGCCACACTACTTTGAGGTATGCTGATTCCCAAACTCTCCATAATGGTTCTCAGGTTGTTTGCTCTATCAGATGGTCCTTGTGAGAGATCCCTAAGGTTTTCCCAGCTCTTCTCATCATAGTACCCCTTTGATTCCACAAACTTGACATCCCTTGAGACCATAACTCTTCTTGAATCTGGAATATAGCACTTGTACCCTTTCTGTGTGTGAGTATAGCCTATGAACATTCCCTTGACACTCTTGGCTTCCAGCTTATTTCTCTGTTCTCCTGGTGTCAAGACATAGCACACACAACCAAACACACGCAAGTGATCTAATGGAGGTGTGATCTTGTTTAATACCTGAAAGGGAGAGACATCTTTGAGAACTTGGTGGGAATCCTGTTGATCAGATAGCAAGCTGTGATCACAGCATCTCCCCAAAACCTCTTTGGAACATTTGTATGAAACATCATGCTCCTTGCAACCTCCATAAGGTGTCTATTCTTCCTCTCAGCAACTCCATTTTGTTGTGGTGTGTATGGGCAGCTTGTTTGATGAATGATGCCATGCTTTGCTAGGTGTTGTTTAAAGGCATTGCTAGTATACTCCCCACCATTATCAGACCTAAATATTTTGATCTTGGAATTGAAATGGTTAGTTACATAGTTTTGGAAGTTAATAAAAGCTTCTAAAACTCTATCTTTGCTTTTAATCAGTGTGAGCCAAGTGTATTTTGATTTCTCATCTATGAATGTCACAAAATATTTATGGTTTTCTCTAGATGCACAAGGGGCAGTCCACACATCAGAATGCACTAGATCAAAACAATTTTCATAAACAGTCATAGATTGAGGAAAACAGATTTGCAATGTTTGCCAAGAATACAAGCCTCACAAGATTCATTCTGAAAAGATAAATTAGGTAACAATAAGCTTAAAGCTCTAGAGTGAGGATGGCCTAATCTAGCATGCCATAACACATTACTAGCTAAAACAGAATTAAAAGCAGTAGATAAATCTGATAGATTGGTATCTTCAAGCAAGTAAAGCTCTCCCTTGCTCACACCTTTTCCCAGCATCTTACTGGTCTTAATATCCTGAAAACAAACATCATTAGGACTGAAAATAACATTGCAATTCAGGTCATTAGTAGCTCTTTTAACAGATAATAAATTTGATGTGAAGGCAGGCATATAAAAAGCTTGAGATTCTTTGTTAAACAAGTTCAGATTTCCTACTCCCTCAATTGGAATTCTATCACCATTTGCAATCACAACACTGCCTAGGGCTGGTTTAATATCACTAATCAGTCTAGCATCCCTAATCATATGATGAGAGGCTCCTGAATCAATGATTAAAGGCCTAGCAGTATGAGAAGCATTGTGCATAGAATTTAAAGCATTAATACTTTGGTTACCAGAGTTTGCATTGAGGGCTTTGATCAAGGCCTCAATGTCTGACTTCCTGATGAAAGCATCCTCAGGTGGTGGGTGAGACATGGCGTGTGAAGTGGAGCCTCCAGTGTGAGTAGTAGAGATCAAGGCTCTCCCATCATCTCCCATGCGCATGGAGCTTGATGCTGGATGCTCTTGAGCTCTTGCTTCATGTGCTCTAGCCTGGCTGTACTTGTTAGCTGAGGTAGGTCTGAGATGAGGTGGAGGATCCAGCAGTTGGTCTTGGAGTGTCCACTCTTCTTGCAGTGCTCACAAGATACTGCCTTATCTCTCCTCCTCTTGGTTTATAGTAAGCCTTGTTAGCTGCTGCACTGTCCATCTTCTCAGCCTTGTGTACCATAGATAACTCTCCTTTTCCACCACCAAAGAGTCCATCTGAGCCTATCTCCTTTTGTAGTTGAGCACACACTTCATCATAGCTTGGAAGCTCCTTGTCTCTTAGTATGTGCCTAACCACATCAGTGAAGCTTGGACTGAGTGTGAGAAGTAGTCCAAAGACTTTGTCTTGCTCACGCCTCCTCAAGTACTTCAGGGTCATTGGTGCTTGGTCTTAGCATCTCTAGCTCAGACCATAGCTGACTGTACTTCCCAAGGTGCTTGGTGAAGTCCCCTTCTTCTTGCTGTAAGTTGTTGATGGCTCTCTTCACTTCATAGATTCTGGTGAGGTTTGAAGTGTTGCCATAAACCCTTTGCAAGGTGTCCCACAACTGTTTTGGAGTTGTGCAGTGACAGTAAGTGTCCATAAGTGGACCATCAAGGAGCTATGCAAGATAGACAGCACCATGAGATCTTCCTGAGCCCATTTGCCTTCATCTACCACTACAATCTCCTTGCCATCTTCTCCTTGGTGATTTGCTTTGGAGCTGAGCTTGAAGTCACATGCTGCCAAAGTCCTCTTCCTCCAAGGGCTGTCATGGTCATCCTAGACCAGGTAATGTAGTTTCCTGGTCCCTTAAGTGTAACTGGAATCTTCACATGGTTGTAGCTCTCCATCCTTCAAGCTTGGCGCCAAGAAATATTTAATTTCCAAGGCTGGGTTTGAGAGAAATAAATTCTAGAACTGGAAGGAATCAAGTCAGAACAGATAAACTCTCAAGAAATAAATATAGGGACAGAACAGAGTGAGCACAACTCAGAAAAGTGAAGAAAAAATTCAAGAACACTCAAGAACACTCAAGAACACTCAAGAACACAGATTTATTACCCACTGGATAAAAGAAAATCTGGAGAGTAAAGTGAGAAAATGAAAAAGAAAATCAGTAGAGAATGAGTAAACAGAGTGATGTTGCGGAAGAGAAAGGTAATCAGGAGCTTATAGCTCTGATACCATGTTTAGAAATATTAAGAAACAGAGTATGACCAGAAGTAAGAACAGAGTAAAGAGTGAGAGAGAGAGAAGATGGTTGGCGAGTGAGAGAAGATTGAAAGGAGAACTCTTTCCTTAATTTTATTCAGTGTGACAACATACATATTTAAAGGAGATCAGTGAGAGTAAGGACAACAAGAATAAGAAATAAACTAAGGTGGTCTGATCATGGATAGTGACAGGTCCTCAACGGTTCACTCCTTAAGTGGATCATGTGACATTGCTTATTTAAATCATTCTTCTTGTGTCAATGACACTCTCCAACGGTCCCTCTTGATTATTTGACATCTTCTGGCGAGTTTAAACTTTCACTTGCCTTCCAAGATAAGCTAGGGTAAGTCTTGACAGCTTGTGACACCAAGTCTTGGCATGGCGCCTAATACTTGTTCTTCAAGCTTGCCACGATAACTCATAATCTTCAAGAATCCCTGAATAAATCTCATAGGAGTTGTTAGTAAGTCTTTCTTCTATCCAGATGATTCCAGATTAGCCTGTTCGGACATATGGCAATATCTTCATGATTCTTATCAAACCAGGATGAACCACGATCTAAGAAGCTTTATTTGGAACCACTAATCAGTGGAGAATAACCAGGAAGTTGAATAAATCTCATAGGAGTTGTGAGTAAGAAGATATCCCACTTTCTATCCAGATGATTCCAGATTAGCCTGTTCGGACATATGGCAATATCTTCATGATTCTTATCAAACCAGGATGAACCACGATCTAAGAAGCTTTATTTGGAACCACTAATCAGTGGAGAATAACCAGGAAGTTGAATAAATCTCATAGGAGTTGTGAGTAAGAAGATATCCCACTTTCTATCCAGATGATTCCAGATTAGCCTGTTCGGACATATGGCAATATCTTCATGATTCTTATCAAACCAGGATGAACCACGATCTAAGAAGCTTTATTTGGAACCACTAATCAGTGGAGAATAACCAGGAAGTTGAATAAATCTCATAGGAGTTGTGAGTAAGAAGATATCCCACTTTCTATCCAGATGATTCCAGATTAGCCTGTTCGGACATATGGCAATATCTTCATGATTCTTATCAAACCAGGATGAACCACGATCTAAGAAGCTTTATTTGGAACCACTAATCAGTGGAGAATAACCAGGAAGTTGAATAAATCTCATAGGAGTTGTGAGTAAGAAGATATCCCACTTTCTATCCAGATGATTCCAGATTAGCCTGTTCGGACATATGGCAATATCTTCATGATTCTTATCAAACCAGGATGAACCACGATCTAAGAAGCTTTATTTGGAACCACTAATCAGTGGAGAATAACCAGGAAGTTGAATAAATCTCATAGGAGTTGTGAGTAAGAAGATATCCCACTTTCTATCCAGATGATTCCAGATTAGCCTGTTCGGACATATGGCAATATCTTCATGATTCTTATCAAACCAGGATGAACCACGATCTAAGAAGCTTTATTTGGAACCACTAATCAGTGGAGAATAACCAGGAAGTTGAATAAATCTCATAGGAGTTGTGAGTAAGAAGATATCCCACTTTCTATCCAGATGATTCCAGATTAGCCTGTTCGGACATATGGCAATATCTTCATGATTCTTATCAAACCAGGATGAACCACGATCTAAGAAGCTTTATTTGGAACCACTAATCAGTGGAGAATAACCAGGAAGTTGAATAAATCTCATAGGAGTTGTGAGTAAGAAGATATCCCACTTTCTATCCAGATGATTCCAGATTAGCCTGTTCGGACATATGGCAATATCTTCATGATTCTTATCAAACCAGGATGAACCACGATCTAAGAAGCTTTATTTGGAACCACTAATCAGTGGAGAATAACCAGGAAGTTGAATAAATCTCATAGGAGTTGTGAGTAAGAAGATATCCCACTTTCTATCCAGATGATTCCAGATTAGCCTGTTCGGACATATGGCAATATCTTCATGATTCTTATCAAACCAGGATGAACCACGATCTAAGAAGCTTTATTTGGAACCACTAATCAGTGGAGAATAACCAGGAAGTTGAATAAATCTCATAGGAGTTGTGAGTAAGAAGATATCCCACTTTCTATCCAGATGATTCCAGATTAGCCTGTTCGGACATATGGCAATATCTTCATGATTCTTATCAAACCAGGATGAACCACGATCTAAGAAGCTTTATTTGGAACCACTAATCAGTGGAGAATAACCAGGAAGTTGAATAAATCTCATAGGAGTTGTGAGTAAGAAGATATCCCACTTTCTATCCAGATGATTCCAGATTAGCCTGTTCGGACATATGGCAATATCTTCATGATTCTTATCAAACCAGGATGAACCACGATCTAAGAAGCTTTATTTGGAACCACTAATCAGTGGAGAATAACCAGGAAGTTGAATAAATCTCATAGGAGTTGTGAGTAAGAAGATATCCCACTTTCTATCCAGATGATTCCAGATTAGCCTGTTCGGACATATGGCAATATCTTCATGATTCTTATCAAACCAGGATGAACCACGATCTAAGAAGCTTTATTTGGAACCACTAATCAGTGGAGAATAACCAGGAAGTTGAATAAATCTCATAGGAGTTGTGAGTAAGAAGATATCCCACTTTCTATCCAGATGATTCCAGATTAGCCTGTTCGGACATATGGCAATATCTTCATGATTCTTATCAAACCAGGATGAACCACGATCTAAGAAGCTTTATTTGGAACCACTAATCAGTGGAGAATAACCAGGAAGTTGAATAAATCTCATAGGAGTTGTGAGTAAGAAGATATCCCACTTTCTATCCAGATGATTCCAGATTAGCCTGTTCGGACATATGGCAATATCTTCATGATTCTTATCAAACCAGGATGAACCACGATCTAAGAAGCTTTATTTGGAACCACTAATCAGTGGAGAATAACCAGGAAGTTGAATAAATCTCATAGGAGTTGTGAGTAAGAAGATATCCCACTTTCTATCCAGATGATTCCAGATTAGCCTGTTCGGACATATGGCAATATCTTCATGATTCTTATCAAACCAGGATGAACCACGATCTAAGAAGCTTTATTTGGAACCACTAATCAGTGGAGAATAACCAGGAAGTTGAATAAATCTCATAGGAGTTGTGAGTAAGAAGATATCCCACTTTCTATCCAGATGATTCCAGATTAGCCTGTTCGGACATATGGCAATATCTTCATGATTCTTATCAAACCAGGATGAACCACGATCTAAGAAGCTTTATTTGGAACCACTAATCAGTGGAGAATAACCAGGAAGTTGAATAAATCTCATAGGAGTTGTGAGTAAGAAGATATCCCACTTTCTATCCAGATGATTCCAGATTAGCCTGTTCGGACATATGCCATTATCTTCATGATTCTTATCAAACCAGGATGAACCACGATCTAAGAAGCTTTATTTGGAACCACTAATCAGTGGAGAATAACCAGGAAGTTGAATAAATCTCATAGGAGTTGTGAGTAAGAAGATATCCCACTTTCTATCCAGATGATTCCAGATTAGCCTGTTCGGACATATGGCAATATCTTCATGATTCTTATCAAACCAGGATGAACCACGATCTAAGAAGCTTTATTTGGAACCACTAATCAGTGGAGAATAACCAGGAAGTTGAATAAATCTCATAGGAGTTGTGAGTAAGAAGATATCCCACTTTCTATCCAGATGATTCCAGATTAGCCTGTTCGGACATATGGCAATATCTTCATGATTCTTATCAAACCAGGATGAACCACGATCTAAGAAGCTTTATTTGGAACCACTAATCAGTGGAGAATAACCAGGAAGTTGAATAAATCTCATAGGAGTTGTGAGTAAGAAGATATCCCACTTTCTATCCAGATGATTCCAGATTAGCCTGTTCGGACATATGGCAATATCTTCATGATTCTTATCAAACCAGGATGAACCACGATCTAAGAAGCTTTATTTGGAACCACTAATCAGTGGAGAATAACCAGGAAGTTGAATAAATCTCATAGGAGTTGTGAGTAAGAAGATATCCCACTTTCTATCCAGATGATTCCAGATTAGCCTGTTCGGACATATGGCAATATCTTCATGATTCTTATCAAACCAGGATGAACCACGATCTAAGAAGCTTTATTTGGAACCACTAATCAGTGGAGAATAACCAGGAAGTTGAATAAATCTCATAGGAGTTGTGAGTAAGAAGATATCCCACTTTCTATCCAGATGATTCCAGATTAGCCTGTTCGGACATATGGCAATATCTTCATGATTCTTATCAAACCAGGATGAACCACGATCTAAGAAGCTTTATTTGGAACCACTAATCAGTGGAGAATAACCAGGAAGTTGAATAAATCTCATAGGAGTTGTGAGTAAGAAGATATCCCACTTTCTATCCAGATGATTCCAGATTAGCCTGTTCGGACATATGGCAATATCTTCATGATTCTTATCAAACCAGGATGAACCACGATCTAAGAAGCTTTATTTGGAACCACTAATCAGTGGAGAATAACCAGGAAGTTGAATAAATCTCATAGGAGTTGTGAGTAAGAAGATATCCCACTTTCTATCCAGATGATTCCAGATTAGCCTGTTCGGACATATGGCAATATCTTCATGATTCTTATCAAACCAGGATGAACCACGATCTAAGAAGCTTTATTTGGAACCACTAATCAGTGGAGAATAACCAGGAAGTTGAATAAATCTCATAGGAGTTGTGAGTAAGAAGATATCCCACTTTCTATCCAGATGATTCCAGATTAGCCTGTTCGGACATATGGCAATATCTTCATGATTCTTATCAAACCAGGATGAACCACGATCTAAGAAGCTTTATTTGGAACCACTAATCAGTGGAGAATAACCAGGAAGTTGAATAAATCTCATAGGAGTTGTGAGTAAGAAGATATCCCACTTTCTATCCAGATGATTCCAGATTAGCCTGTTCGGACATATGGCAATATCTTCATGATTCTTATCAAACCAGGATGAACCACGATCTAAGAAGCTTTATTTGGAACCACTAATCAGTGGAGAATAACCAGGAAGTTGAATAAATCTCATAGGAGTTGTGAGTAAGAAGATATCCCACTTTCTATCCAGATGATTCCAGATTAGCCTGTTCGGACATATGGCAATATCTTCATGATTCTTATCAAACCAGGATGAACCACGATCTAAGAAGCTTTATTTGGAACCACTAATCAGTGGAGAATAACCAGGAAGTTGAATAAATCTCATAGGAGTTGTGAGTAAGAAGATATCCCACTTTCTATCCAGATGATTCCAGATTAGCCTGTTCGGACATATGGCAATATCTTCATGATTCTTATCAAACCAGGATGAACCACGATCTAAGAAGCTTTATTTGGAACCACTAATCAGTGGAGAATAACCAGGAAGTTGAATAAATCTCATAGGAGTTGTGAGTAAGAAGATATCCCACTTTCTATCCAGATGATTCCAGATTAGCCTGTTCGGACATATGGCAATATCTTCATGATTCTTATCAAACCAGGATGAACCACGATCTAAGAAGCTTTATTTGGAACCACTAATCAGTGGAGAATAACCAGGAAGTTGAATAAATCTCATAGGAGTTGTGAGTAAGAAGATATCCCACTTTCTATCCAGATGATTCCAGATTAGCCTGTTCGGACATATGGCAATATCTTCATGATTCTTATCAAACCAGGATGAACCACGATCTAAGAAGCTTTATTTGGAACCACTAATCAGTGGAGAATAACCAGGAAGTTGAATAAATCTCATAGGAGTTGTGAGTAAGAAGATATCCCACTTTCTATCCAGATGATTCCAGATTAGCCTGTTCGGACATATGGCAATATCTTCATGATTCTTATCAAACCAGGATGAACCACGATCTAAGAAGCTTTATTTGGAACCACTAATCAGTGGAGAATAACCAGGAAGTTGAATAAATCTCATAGGAGTTGTGAGTAAGAAGATATCCCACTTTCTATCCAGATGATTCCAGATTAGCCTGTTCGGACATATGGCAATATCTTCATGATTCTTATCAAACCAGGATGAACCACGATCTAAGAAGCTTTATTTGGAACCACTAATCAGTGGAGAATAACCAGGAAGTTGAATAAATCTCATAGGAGTTGTGAGTAAGAAGATATCCCACTTTCTATCCAGATGATTCCAGATTAGCCTGTTCGGACATATGGCAATATCTTCATGATTCTTATCAAACCAGGATGAACCACGATCTAAGAAGCTTTATTTGGAACCACTAATCAGTGGAGAATAACCAGGAAGTTGAATAAATCTCATAGGAGTTGTGAGTAAGAAGATATCCCACTTTCTATCCAGATGATTCCAGATTAGCCTGTTCGGACATATGGCAATATCTTCATGATTCTTATCAAACCAGGATGAACCACGATCTAAGAAGCTTTATTTGGAACCACTAATCAGTGGAGAATAACCAGGAAGTTGAATAAATCTCATAGGAGTTGTGAGTAAGAAGATATCCCACTTTCTATCCAGATGATTCCAGATTAGCCTGTTCGGACATATGGCAATATCTTCATGATTCTTATCAAACCAGGATGAACCACGATCTAAGAAGCTTTATTTGGAACCACTAATCAGTGGAGAATAACCAGGAAGTTGAATAAATCTCATAGGAGTTGTGAGTAAGAAGATATCCCACTTTCTATCCAGATGATTCCAGATTAGCCTGTTCGGACATATGGCAATATCTTCATGATTCTTATCAAACCAGGATGAACCACGATCTAAGAAGCTTTATTTGGAACCACTAATCAGTGGAGAATAACCAGGAAGTTGAATAAATCTCATAGGAGTTGTGAGTAAGAAGATATCCCACTTTCTATCCAGATGATTCCAGATTAGCCTGTTCGGACATATGGCAATATCTTCATGATTCTTATCAAACCAGGATGAACCACGATCTAAGAAGCTTTATTTGGAACCACTAATCAGTGGAGAATAACCAGGAAGTTGAATAAATCTCATAGGAGTTGTGAGTAAGAAGATATCCCACTTTCTATCCAGATGATTCCAGATTAGCCTGTTCGGACATATGGCAATATCTTCATGATTCTTATCAAACCAGGATGAACCACGATCTAAGAAGCTTTATTTGGAACCACTAATCAGTGGAGAATAACCAGGAAGTTGAATAAATCTCATAGGAGTTGTGAGTAAGAAGATATCCCACTTTCTATCCAGATGATTCCAGATTAGCCTGTTCGGACATATGGCAATATCTTCATGATTCTTATCAAACCAGGATGAACCACGATCTAAGAAGCTTTATTTGGAACCACTAATCAGTGGAGAATAACCAGGAAGTTGAATAAATCTCATAGGAGTTGTGAGTAAGAAGATATCCCACTTTCTATCCAGATGATTCCAGATTAGCCTGTTCGGACATATGGCAATATCTTTGATTCATGAAGCAATAAAAGGCATCAAGGATGAGGAAAAGTATTAGAAGTGTAAGAGAAGAGAAGAGAACAGTGTATGCGCATTCAAGTAAATCACTGAGTTACCTTGGTGCACACTCCTATCCGTACAACCTAAAGGAGTTAGTGTGACTTGCAAGGCAAGAGAAAGGAAGAGTGATCTTTCAATGTAGCAAGGAAGAGCATCTCGCCAAGGCTGAAGTAGTTTGAATATTGGCAAAGGCAAATCACATGTGGGAAGAGAGCTGTTGCCTTTGCAACCGTTAGGTCAGGTCACTTTCAACCTGCTCCAACGCAGCTGGGACAGATTTGGACTCATGCACATTGTTTAATCTTATTTCAGATCTTTTACTTGTTTAATATTTTTCCTAGGATAGCTTGCTGCCTATTTATGTAATGTATCTTGCAACCAAATGAATTAAGGGAAATATTTCCTCTTCTTATTCTCTCTTTGCGCAAACTCTCTCCCTCTCTCTCTCTCTCACTCGTTCATTGATCTTGCTCTCTTACTTCTCAGTTCTTGATTCTCATTCTTATCTCTTCAAATACTCATAAAATTTCATGGTATCAAGAGCATCAAAGCTCCTGAAACCTACTTAATTCCGCAACTACTCTGATTTTTTCTTTCTATTTTTGGCAAAGTTCATCTTGTTCTTGAGGTGTTCTTCATTTTTCTTTCCAGAAATTACCAAAAATAGTAAACTCTTTCTGGCGACTTGAGAAGATGGAAGAACACAACAACAACAAGCATCTCAACATACCTGTGACCTTGAAAGGGGTTAACTACCTCTTTTGGGCAAGGATGGTGAAGAGAGCCCTTGGAGGAAAAGGTTTATGGAAGTATGCTACTACTGAAGCTGCTCCAAAAAACAATTACTCAAGGAGAAGATGGAAAAGAGGTGGAGGTGGAAGCTGATGAAGACAAATGGAGTCAAGAAGACCTCATGGTGCTCACAGCTCTCCTCAGCTCTCTTGAACCAGCAATAATGGAGTCTTATTCATACTGTGAGACTACCAAAGAATTGTGGGATACTCTCTACAAAGTGTATGGAGATGTCTCCAACCTTACTAGAGTGTTTGAAGTGAAAAGAGCCATTGGCGCCCTTAGCCAAGGAGATGGTGAGTTTCAATCTCACTTTGGCAAGTTCAGGTCCCTTTGGGCAGAGATGGAGATGCTAAGGCCACACACTACTGATCCCACTACCCTCCTTGCAAGGCGTGAAGAGGACAAAGTGTTTGGACTACTTCTCACACTCAACTCATCCTATGGGAGCTTGATTAAACACATCTTAAGGTCTGATAAGCTTCCTGACCTGGATGAAGTTTGTGCTCAAATCCAGAAGGAGGAAGGATCAGTGGGCTTGTTTGGAAGCAAAGGAGACCTAAACATGGCGCACCAGGCTGAGGGAGCTGTAGCAAACAGGGCGTACAAGCAAGATGAGAGGAAAGCCTTGACCTGTGACCATTGCAAGAAGAAGGGCCACCTGAAGGACAAGTGCTGGATTCTCCATCCCCATCTAAAGCCAAACAAGTTCAAAGAAACTCGCCCTCAGTACCAAGATGCAAGAGCCAACCTTTCAACTGATGAGACTGAACCAAAGACACCACACCCTATGGGAGCAAGTAGCAGTGGCGTGGGAAGTGCTATGACCTCCACATCAGTGTATGCTACACCAAGGGCCAATCTGGATGAGTTCATCACAAAGTCTGACTTGAATGCTCTCATCAAAGCCTTAAAAGAATCTGGTATATCTAAAAACTCTTGGTACTTCTCTTAGTGCTTCTCACACTGTTGGTAGTTCTCTGAATTGTTTTAAAAATGCTAAACCTCTAATTATTGATTCTGGTGCTTCTCACCACATGATTAGTGATTTAAGCTTGATTAAAAACATTGAACCTGCCTTAGGAAATGTGATGATAGCTAATGGAGATAAAATTCCAATAAAGGGAGTGGGTGATCTTAAATTGTTTGATAAAGTGTCTAAAGCTTTTTATATGCCCACCTTTGCTTCTAACTTGCTTTCGGTTAAGAGGGTAACTAATGATTTTGAATTGCAAGGTTACTTTCATGCCTAACAGTGTGCATTTTCAGGATATTGAGTCTAGTAGGTTGCTTGGCAAAGGTGTTACCAATGGCGACTTGTACTTGCTTGAGGACACAAGACCAGCTTCTGATTTATCTTGCTATTTCAATTCTGTTTCTCAATTCCCTAAAGATGTAATATGGCATGCTAGACTAGGACATCCTCATTCTCATGCTTTGAACATCCTGTTGCCTAATGTTTCCTTTAAAAGTGATTGTGAGGCTTGTATCTTAGGAAAACATTGTAGAAATGTGTTTCCTAAATCAATGACCATCTATGATAATTGCTTTGATTTGATTCATTCTGATGTATGGACCGCCCCTTGTGCATCTAGAGAGCAACATAAATATTTTGTGACATTCATAGATGAAAAATCTAAGTACACATGGATCACATTGTTGCAATCAAAAGATAGGGTGCTAGAAGCATTTAAGAACTTTCAAAATTATGTCTCTAACCATTTCAATGTTAAGATTAAAATTCTTAGATCAGATAATGGTGGAGAATACACTAGCACAGCCTTCAAACAACATCTAGCATCTCACGGAATCATTCATCAAACAAGTTGTCCATACACACCTCAAACAAAATGGAGTGGCCGAGAGAAAGAATAGACATTTGATGGAAGTGGCCAGGAGCATGATGTTTCACTCTAATGTACCTAAGAGGTTCTGGGGAGATGCAGTGGTTACTGCTGCTTATCTCATCAACCGCACACCAACAAGAGTCCTGCTCAATGCCACTCCATATGAGGTACTGAACAAAACTAAATCATCCATAGATCATTTGCGTGTGTTTGGGTGTGTGTGTTTTGTGTTGATTCCAGGAGATCTTAGAACAAGTTGGAACCTAAGAGCAGAAAGGCAATGTTCATTGGCTATTCCACTCACCAAAAAGGCTACAAGTGCTATGTACCAGAGACAAGGAGAGTTCTGGTGTCAAGGGATGTCAAGTTCATGGAATCTAAAGGCTATTATGATGAGAAAAGTTGGGAAGACCTCAAGGATTTATCTCACTCAGCCACGGATAGAGCCAACAACCTAAGGGTCATTATG
>NW_026617681.1:0-15916 GCF_000801105.2 Raphanus sativus
CCAACAGCCTGTAGCCACACCTGACCTGCTATCTATCCCATTTGGGCTCACCTAAAAGGCTCCCTCTTAATCTGCGATCGCAGGAAGGTCTGAGTTTCGCTGCGGGTTTGGTAGGCGATCCAAAGGAAACAGATGAGTATACAAAGAATCTATCAAACATAGATGTAGCTATGTTAAAGTCCATGCTGATCTTACCTCCCTCTACCTCCTGTTATTGAGCTCAAACGCAGAATGGAGATTCATTCCTGTTACGGTTGAGTATCCCTGGTCCCCTCCGTCTGCTCCTCTGTCAAACATGATTGGTCACATACATAAAGACTGTCTTCTGTAACAGCCTGAGTGGGTTCCTACAGACAAAAACTAAAGAAAAAAATCAGGCTACTCTCCAACAACACGGAGCCCCTTCCTCTGATAGTAGCAATCAAGAAAAAGAAAATGAAGCTGACCCCCTCCCTCTGCTCCTTAATATACCATGGATTTTACCCGTTTTTAACCATGGTATACTAGTATTTTACTATATATTTAATTTGTTTTCTAGCCTGTTAGGTATGTTTTCAGGTTGAGGAGCATTTTGTGAGAAAGTGATGTTTTTGGAGTATTTTGGAGTACAAGAGATGATACACCCGAGTTGACCATTCAAGACTAAGTCGGAAGTCAACATTGCGATTATAATCGATCGATACTCATCCTGAGTTGTCGATCGATGTAGCTGAGAAGATCCGAGTACTAGAAGATTATAATCGATCGATACACATTCAGTGTTGTCGATCGATATCGAGGACGAAATGGTTTAGCCGACTACTTCACCAAGATTTCACCAAATTACGAGATTGCCCCTGACGAGTTTTTAACCTAATGGAAATGCTTAAATACTCCTGCTAAGTATTTTTGACGGCAAGTTTTAAAACCCTTTGAAGCTTGAAGCTTTTTACAACCAAAGCAGAGAGTGTGAGAGAGAGACTAGAGTTTTATTTGTTTGAGAGAGATTGGAGAGATTTCTCATCTCCTTTTGTATTTCTACTTTATTCTATTTATGCAATTCTTTCATCTATCTATTGTTATGAATTGTCTAGCTATGTCTGAGTAGTCTACTTGTTAGATCTAGGGTTTAAATAGGTTTGTGGGATTAGCCCCAAACTATAATTGCTAAGTTGTGATACTCATCAAATGGATTGTACCCTATGCTTGTTTTAGATTAGCTAACTAGAACATAGATCACTAGGATCTTAGATTATCTTGAATTATCCATTTGAGCGATGCTTGTTTCCCGTTGAGAAGAACGACAGTTCCTCCTTGAGACCTTGTGGTCATATTCGGTTCGCGCCTAGGCAGATCTAGAAGCCGTCGATCGATAACCCGACTGGTGAATCGATCGGCGCCGCGAAAGGTGTATCGCTCGATATCTCAAAAGGATATCGACCGACTCTTTTTCTGTGTCATCATGCGAAAGGTGTGGCCAGAGATCTAGATATTTTAACCAGTGATTCATTCACATATGTTAAGCGGCTGAGATCTATAGTATCATGCAAGCAACTTGTTAAAGCATTTATAGAGATTATAATCTCCATTCCTGAATAGAAACCCTATGTCTAGCACTCTTTATCCCATTTAAACAACCCTTCATATTGTTAGTTAGAGCAACTGCCTTGCTCATTTTAGGAATTGTTATTTTCATTTCTATCATATAAACCAACCTTGCCTAGGATTGATTAGTAGATTTTATTTAATTGGTTCCCTAGCTCCTCGTGATTCGATCCCTAAGTACTACAGCTGTACCTCTTATTTGAGAGAGTAAGCTCTACTGGGTAATTTGAGCACTATCAAATTTGGCGCCGTTGCCGGGGAGCTTTGATCGCCATTAGATTTAATCTTATTAATCTTAGGTTTTTCTTTTACCCCTTTCTTATTTAAATTTTTCTTGTCTTTTCAGGTACATGCCCAGTAACCAGAAGCAACAGGGGAAATCAACTATTATTCTCAGAGGATCCTGCACACTTGGAACGCTCAATCCGCAAAGACCTACGCTCCGCATCGATCGACAGAACCGCATTACCGTCGACTGATACTCACGTTCAACAGTCGACCGACACTCAGACAGCACCGTCGACCGATACCGTTCGCCGATCCGCATCGTTCGATACTTCTAACCGTATCACTACTCCGCGAAGCATGGTCGCGATTGTCATTCTCACGCAGGGCGAGAATGGAAACCTGTATGACCAAGATGGTCATCTGCGTAATGCAACAGGTCAGAAGCTAGATGCACAGGGAAACATAATCCCTGAACCTGAAGCTGAGGCTACAGGAGAAGCTCAAACACGATCGTTGGCAGACTATAACCGTCCAGACGAGTACTACACCAACAGATCAGCTATTCGACTTCCAGAGATTCAGAAGCCGAACTTCGAGCTCAAGCCTCAGTACTACTCTCTCGTGTCTCAGATACCTTATTCTGGGCAATCACACGAGCATCCTATGGACCATCTGGAGAGGTTCGAGGATCTTATCGCTGCTATTCGTATGGATGGAGTCCCCGAGGACTACCTACTCTGCAAGCTCTTCAAATACTCACTGATTGGAGAAGCTTCGCACTGGCTCAAGCAGCTACCTACAGGATCACTGACATCTTGAGCCGACATCAAAAACGCTTTCCTGCGTAATTTCTTTGATGAGGCACGCGCTGAAGACTTAAGAAGCAAAATCGCCACTTTCGCGCAAAGCCTAGTGAGACTTTTAAAGACGCGTGGATCAGATTCAAGTTCTTCCAGCGAGACTGTCCACACCATGGATTCAATGAAGTGCAGCTGTTAAGCACTTTCTACAGAGGTATCGCCTTAAGGTATCAGATGGCTCTTGATACTGCTAGTGAGGGGAACTTCAACACTAGGAATCCAATAGAGGCTGTGAGACTTATTGAGAACCTAGCCAACAGCAGCAGCACCAAGAACACTGACTCTGACAAGAAGAAATCGGTTGCAGCCATCGGGGAAGACCAGATGAATGAAGTTAGAGCCAAGATAGATGCTTTACATGCATTTCTGGGGCAGCCAGTTTGCTCAGCTGAAGAAGGAGAGGCTAGAGAGGATGATACAGAGGAAAATGTGAACTACATTGGAGGTACTGGATTTCAGAGATATGGAAACCAGAGTGGAAACAGAAACTTTTTTGGCAGTGGTCAGAAGAGTAACTACAACCAGAGTTCACAGTATCAGAAACCCTTCACCAACACAAGGAACTACGGCAACTCAGCTTACCAAAATCCACCGCCACCCACCCAGGAGAGTAAGTTTGATGCCATGATTGATAGAGTTCTGGAAGGTCAGCAGAAGCTTACAGTAGACTTCAATGGGAAGATTGATTCTGTCTTCAACAATCTGACCACGAGGATAGACACCATCTGCACTCAAGTTAAGAAACTTGAGACACAGATTGTCCAGACGGAAGACTTTATCAGAAGGATTGGAACTTCTAAGGAAGTAGGGGAAGGAAATAGGAAACACCACGTCAATGCTATCATAGATGATAATTTCTGGCAAGTGGTGAAACAGGAGAAGCTACAAGAAGGAGACTTTGAAGTGGAAAGTTCACTAAGTCTCGGTGGATCACAATGGTGTCGATCGATACCAACTTGTCCACATCGATCGACATCGACGATGTCTTTTCCGGATACGCTTGCAGACTGCAACACGGTTAGGATATTGACACATGCTGAATTCACGGCTTCTCATCCATACCCACCCACCCACACCTACGAAGATATCGACCGACGAGACGAGCCACTCATCGATCGACACAACAAAGAGAACCGTATCGATCGACCCTATTCTCCACCTATCGATCGACACGCACCTCTCACATACCGAGTGCAACTACCATCGATAGACAGCAACCGAATCAATGCACTCAGACCCACACCGAAACCACAAGCTACCCCTACCGAAATAACTGGTAACCTTTCAGACACTACACCTGTATCAGAGGAAACTGAAGGAAGAAGGTTAAGGAGTCGGAAGGAGAAGATTCCTAAGAACCTTAAGAGGGAAGCTAATGGAAAGGAGATTGGTGGTTTCACTAAGAGAGTTATCGGAATCCCACCAGAGAAACCTTTTGAGGAGGTTTATTTCACAAAAAGATTGTGGATGTTCTTCAGAGAAACAAGGGAGACTGAAACTGACATTAGGAGAAGGTTTGACAACGTCAGAGAAGAGATGAGGAAAAGGATTACTTTGCTAAAGAAGAGTGATCCTGGGAAGTTTGCAATACCCTGTGTGGTACAAGGGATTGAATTTCCTCATGCACTATGTGACACTGGTTCATCAGTCAGCATCTTACCAAAGGTCATGGCAGACCATCTGGGCCTGCAAGTAGAGCCTTCACCACAGATCTTTACTTTCGTGGATTACTCTCAGAGAAACTCTGGAGGCTTCATCAAAGACCTAGAGGTACACATTGGTGATGCTATCGTCCCTGTGGATTTTCATGTCCTAGACATCAAGCTAAATTGGAACTCTTCCCTCTTACTTGGAAGAGCATTTATGGCTACAGTAGGAGCCATATGTTACATGAACACCAACAGGATGTGCTTGACTATGATAGATCCAGATATCCACTACGACCCTGTCAAGCTTGGCAAACCACCAGCCAAATTAGTGGTAAAGGAAGATGATATTGGTATCATCGCAGTTCTGTATATTAATGATCCATAGTTGTTGTCGATCTCCTCTGACTTGCAAGTGTCGATCGATGACGTCAAAGTACTGTCGATCGATCCCGAGTACTCTGTCTCGTACTCGATTTCACCAGATGATAAACTCGATCTACCAGATCATTGCTACCCGAATTTCGCCATCCCAACCAACCGAAAGGAAGATGATTACTCAGTAAGGAGTTGGGCAGATAGCGGATTTCATGAGAGTTTTGCAGTAGACATAGCCACCTCTTCCCACAGTGGAGACCACAGTGAAGAATATGATGCAGACTATTGGGAAGAGAGAGCTTGGGAAAATTACTTGGAGAATGACAGATTTGCAATTCAATTCCCACAATCGATCGACATCAACCGCCCACCATCGATCGATCGTCATTGCCAGTATAATATCGATCGATATTAACCCGGACGACTTAAAGGACAAAATCGGAATTTCACCGATTAGGGCAACACATGGGTATAAAAGGTTGACAACTCAAGCCACGAAAATTCAAAACGTTTCACCTTCTACCCAGCAGCTTCCAGCATTCAGAAATTCATCAATGGAAGACTGCAACAACAAGTTCAATCGATCCAACCGTGCAGCTAGACGTGCACCATCGATCGCCACCACATACACCCATCGATCGACACCTTCAACAGAGCTCAACCGAGATCTCATGAACCTTATGATATCAGGAACGTTTCACTAACACCTGATGAATTTGGAATTTTCAGGGACACAGATGGCTATGCAAGAGCTATGGATGGAAGAGTTCTGCATATAACCAGAGAGAACATAGCAGACATCCTCCAAGTTGCCAATGGACCAGAAAACCTGTTCACACAGCAACGTAGCCATCCAGACATCCTAAAACACGTCCAGGACAACCACAACACCAACACAAGGGAGGATACAGTTCCTCAACACTTCGGTCAACCTCGACATCCACAATCGATCGACATCATTTCAACACCGTCGATCGACGGCGGATATCCCGGATCGATCGACAGACCAAGAGTCAGATCGCCCGACAGACGATTGGAGTTTGGACGACGTGCCTTCAATACTGATGGATCCAGGAGATTCAAGTGGGAAGCTAAGGATGAATATGGTGTCTACAGAGATGAGTTTGGCTATGCTAGAGGAGTTGATGGTGAGATCATCCATATTACCAAGGAGCAAGTAAAGAGACTTTTGGATAGAGCATCCCTTTTTCACAGAGGTTGCTTACGACTTCCAATACACACACGCCCCTACCATGCATACACACCACCACCAATACCTTACAGTAGAGAGGAGGTGGATGATATGGTGACTGATGTATGGAGAGCTCATGCGCACCTTGAGGCAAACATGCACACATTGGTGGAAGACACTTTCCAGCCTTTGGATGTCAGTTACAAGGACTTCCAGAATGATATGGCTGAGATAAGAGTGGAGCTTGGAAACATATTGACCATGCTTGAGAAAGAGGCTATGCCACCAGTATCGACCGACAGAGTACCTGTACCATCGATCGACATCGGCAAGACTACAGCCCTCTCAACAACAATGTCGAATGGTTAAGCAAGAGGATCGATCTTCTACAGAAAGAGTTGGACACACTTTGCCAGAACGACCGAGCTGAGCATGCTACTTTTTCATAGATCAACACATATACTTCATCATCGATCGATAAAAGGTTCGCAGAACTGGAAGATAGGATGAAAGCGTATGTAAGGAAGCATGAAATTTTCAGTTCTCCTATCCTGCGACGCCAACACACAATGTCACAACAGCTGGACAAGCTAGAAAGAGATATGAGCATTGTTCAAGCTTTTATTGATCTTCGTGACGGCAACGATCATCGATCGATAGGTCTAGACCAATATCAATCGACAGCGAGCCACCACCAGCGAAGAGAGTATGCACTGCAGCAGAAGTTGATGATATCAAAGATCAGCTTTACGAAACTATGAATTCTATGGAGGAAAGACTCATCGAAAGAAGTGATAACATTGAAGAGACTCTCAATGAACGAGTGACCAACCTTTGCAGAGCTACTGGCCTCTTGAAGAATGAGATACGCACTATGCAGAGCAATCTTGAGTACCAAGGCCAACGTTCAGAATCGATCGACACAGCCAACACGGAGCCGATCGACAGCGATCCCAGCGAAGCGACCGACGTACCAATTATAGCATCGATCGATACCGCAGCTTTGGCAGATCAGGATCAACAGATTCAGGACCAGCACGCGAAAGACCAACATGCTGAACTACCTGAGCATTCTAGATTTGACTTCTATCAGCATCAGTTAGACACATAAGCTTTGGTCAGAAGGTTGCAAGTCATCAAAGCCGATTTAGCAAAGATATCTCCTAGATGGACAAGATCAGGTGATGCCACAAGAAGCTTCACTGCTGCTGAGTCCAAAGATGAGGGAAGTGTTTGCCCACCAGCAAACAAAAACCCCCACTGCACCCCATGAGTCACTCACCTACCACAGTCAAGCTAAATAACTATAACCAAGCGCTGAGTGGGAGGCAACCCACTATTAGGTTTTCTTTTTCTTTATTTTTATTTTATTTTTCTTTTTGCTTTTATTTTTCTTTTTCGAATTTATTTTGCAGTTTTTATTAGATCCAAGTAGAATGATAATTCCATCGACCGACATTCACCATTCATATCGCTCGACACCACACGACCATTACTAACGATCGACATATACCACTACAAATCGATCGACATCTTGTCGATCAGATTTATTCATTCTAACTTGTTATATTTATTAATTATGTTTTATTTTATTTACCTCACCACCGGGTGTTACACTGGGACAGTGTAATTTAAGTCTGGGGGAGAGTTTACTAATATGTGTTTTTATTTTGGTTTTTATTAAAATGTTTTTCAAAATTATTTTTCGCATAAGTATTAAATAGGAACATTGATATGGATTTATATTTGATTGTCTGACCACTCTTTAGCACCATTCTAGATTACTGATTGCAGATAGTACTAAAGATGCTAAAGTGGATCAACTTGCTATCTATATTCACTAGCTAAGATTGTTTGAAGGAACCAAAGCTGACCTCCAACACTAATACTGACTTATTTGCTTGTCTTGGGGCTTGGATATCACTGGATCGGAATCCTCTTACAAGTCTGGAAGGTAAGAAGTCTGTGTGTTTCTGGTCCCCTTCCTTCTCTCTCTTCGGCATCTCGAGATCTATGTTTATGTTATAAAAGATTGAAATGATTTCTTGAGAAGCAGAGGGGTAGGAGTGATTCCTGCGACCCCGTATTATAAATCTCAAGGATGATCACACATTGTGGAAACGAGGGGTAGGAGTGATTCCTGCGACCCCATTATTCGCTACACTTTGTCAAAAATGTATGAGTTACAATGCAAATGTCAATAAGATGGACTAGATGACCTATGTGTCATCGAAACCTGTTGAAATTGAAACTAATAAGAGATTCAGTGAAGAGAGAAGAGGGGAGAAAGGGATCAGAGAAGACTACCTGTGTGTTCAGATATTTGTTTGAGTTGAATCCATGTGTTCTTTGATCGATACTCCCAAGGTAAAGCCTGCACTTTATTTTATGGTAAGAAATGAGGTTAGTAGAGAGGAATGTCAGATGAGAATTGCTATGTTGTTGACTAGATGAGTTTGGTTGCTAAGCTAGGATAAGGCATGATGAACTTCTGTGATTAGGATGTTTAGACATGAATTGCAAACCCATAGAGTGATGACTTCAATATATTGAATCTTTGAGTTCCTGCTATTTCCAAACCTTTTCCAAAGACTACTGTTTTTGCTTGAGGACAAGCAAAGGAGTAAGTCTGGGGGAGTTGATATACAATGGATTTTACCCGTTTTTACCATGGTATACTAGTATTTTACTATATATTTAATCTGTTTTCTAGCCTGTTAGGTATGTTTTCAGGTTCAGGAGCATTTTGTGAGAAAGTGATGTTTTTGGAGTATTTTGGATTACAAGAGATGATACATCCGAGTTGACCATTCAAGACTAAGTCGTGTTGGGGTCAAAAACGGTTATCTCGAAATCAACGGCTAAGTCTATTTGTCATACGAAAAACCCTCCGAAAAACGAACACGAACACCCGTAAACCGAAGGAACCGAGCAGCCGACCCCGGCCTTGGCCATAGCCGCCGGGCGGCTAGCCCCCGTGCTGGCCGTGGCCGCCGGCAGCAAGCGCCCGTGCTGGCCGTGGCCGCTGGGCGGCTAGCTCCCGTGCTGGCCGTGGCCGCTGGGCGGCTAGCTCCCGTGCTGGCCGTAGCCGCCGGCGGCTAGCGCCCGTGCTGGCCGTGGCCACCGGGCGGCTAGCCCCGTGCTGGCCGTAGCCGCCGGCGGCTAGCGCCAGTGCTGGCCATGGCCGCCGGGCGGCTAGCCCTGTGCTGGCCGTGGCCGCCGGGCGGCTAGCCCCGTGCTGGCCGTGGCCGCCGGGCGGCTAGCCCGTGCTGGCCGTAGCCGCTGCCGGCTAGCGCCTGTACTGGCCGTGGCCGCCGGGCGGCTAGCCCCGTGCTGTCCGTAGCCGCAGTCGGCTAGCGCCCGTGCTGGTCGTGGCCGCCGGGCGGCTAGCCCGTGCTGGCTCGGTTCTTCGGACAACAATCTCCGGTACACAAGTCCCAGGCTCCGGCCGTCAGAAGTCTGTACTTCGAGTCTTTCCCAAGTCCTCGCAGGACAAATCATTGAGATTCCGCGTACAAAACTCCGGTTCTTACTCCAAACTAATATCGTCGGAAACACTTCGGAAACTCGTAAGATATCAACGGGAAGGAAGATCTTAAATTCTTCGTACGAAACAGCGATGGTTATCTTAAGACACCACTCATCTCAACTCTACGAACGAATGAAGAACTTCCGAAGAAATCGTAGAAAACAACGGAAGTCCTAGAGACGGCCCGAAAGGGACCAAACGCGATCGGACAGTCTGTTTACCATTATCTGAGATAGATACGACGATTTACGTTTATTTTTACGTAACAGGATAAATGTCAAGTTTCCCGAGATAAATGTCAAGTTTCCCGATAAACATGAAGGCGACGAAAATGGAAAAAAGCCCGCCTTGCGGCCCAGAAGGAGAATAGACCGTCATAAGAAGGAGTATATAAAGGAGCTTTGGGAGAGGAAGAAGGGCAGAGCAAAAAAATCCTAGAAAGAGAGAAAATCTGAAACCTAGGGACTTAGAGAATTCCTGCTAGCTTAGGACTTAGGAGTTTAGACTAGCGGAGCAAGACTTAGAACGTTTTGTCTCCTATATTTCCGTCGTTTTCCGCTTCAGCGTTTCTCTACTTCCCTTTTCGGAAGAATATTGTATTCAATTTATCATCTATTCAATAAAACGCCTTAGTGCAAATTTTTCCGCTACGTTGCTTTATTCTATCAATTTCGTTTGGTTGTCGCAGAGAATCCGAGCCTTCAGGGAAAACTAGGTTTACTTAGTTTTCCTTCGATTTATTTAACTAAAATCGACAGTGTGAATTTCGGTTCCCACAGTTTGGCGCTAGAAGGAGGGGGGTTCGGATTCTCGTACTCAAAAACCTACGATTGGTAGCAACAGCATGGCCACATCACCTGTCCGCAACATCGTGTCATTCGGGGACAGAGCAACGGCTGGTCAAGCCAAACCTAACGATCCAGGACATCGACGTAGCAAGAATATTGGTCTACACCGGATGCTCGACAAATATTATATATAAAACACTCTCGTGAGGATGGGAATCGACCTAAGCGCTATCACGGACGATCCCAATCCAATAATCGGACTCTCAGGAAACATCACAATGACCCTCGGCTCAGTCGATCTCTTGGTCAGAGCCAGGAGCGTCACGAAGATGGTGGAATTTTTGGTAGTCGATGGTCCAGCAGCATATAACGCGATCGTCGGGACTCCGTGGTTAAACTCCATGCGAGCAATCCCCTCGACTTTCCATCTGTGCCTCAAATTTCCGACCCTCCTCGGAGTTGAAACAATATAAGGAGATCGTAAAGCGCCGCGAGTCTGCTTGGCCGCTGGGTTAAAACGAAAAAACTCTGAGCCCGAAACTAACCCAAAAAAAGCAAGCAACCACGAACCAGCATTGCAGGACCCTCCAGAAATCTTCTGGCAATCGCAAAGATCTGAAGCCCTAGAAGGGAAACGTGAGCCCACTTGCGAACCAGTAATTTCGGTCTGCCTCGACGAGACTAACCCAGAGCGATGCGTGGAGATTGGAGCCAATCTCCGCGATCTGTTAAAAGCAGAACTCATCACATGTCTCAAGAGGAACCTTAACATGTTCGCTTGGGCTGCGGAAGATATGCCGGGAATCGACATCAACATAACATGTCACGAACTCAACATCGATCCAACTCATAAACCCGTAAAACAAAAGAGGCGAAAGCTAGGCCCCGAATGGGCAACTGCGGTTAATGAGGAAGTCGAAAGACTCCTCAAAGTTGGATTAATAACAGAAGTAAGATATCCCGACTCGCTCACCAATCCCGTCGTCGTCAAGAAGAAGAACGGGAAATGGCGAGTGTGCGTCGACTTTACTGATCTCGACAAAGCATGCCCGAAGGATTGTTTTCCGCTTCAGCACATCGACCGTCTGGTCGAGGCAACCGCAGGAAACAAACTCCTATCGTTCATGGACGCGTTCTCCGGTTACAATCAAATCATGATGAATCCCGAAGACCGCGAGAAGACAGCATTCATTACCGACCGAGGAACCTATTGCTACAAAGTGATGCCTTTCGGTCTTAAGAACGCCGGCGCCACGTATCAGCGGCTCGTCAATCGGATGTTTGCCGAGCAACTCGGAAAAACCATGGAGGTGTATATCGACGATATGTTGGTAAAATCTCTTGACGAACGCGACCACGTAGTCCACCTAGAGGAATGCTTTGAGAGATTGAACCAGCACAACATGAAACTCAATCCAGCAAAATGCAGATTCGCTGTGGCGTCGGGAGAATTTCTCGGGGTACCTCGTAACATTCCGCGGAATAGAGGCCAATCCGAAACAAATCAACGCACTGATAGAAATGGCCTCCCCGAGAACCAAGCGGGAAGTCCAAAGGCTGACCGGACGAGTCGCGGCCTTAAACCGATTCATCTCGCGCTCCACGGATAAGTGTCTCCCATTCTACGAAACCTTGAAGGGGAACAAAAAGTTCGAGTGGTCAGAAGATTGCGAGAAAGCTTTCCAACAGCTGAAGCAGTATCTGGCCACCCCTCCTATCCTCGCAAAACCCGTAGTCGGAGAGCCCTTGTTCCTCTACATCGCAGTATCCGCATCAGCAGTCAGTGGCGTCCTGATTCAAGAAGAATTCGGAGAACAGAAACCGGTCTTCTACATTAGTAAAACATTACTAGATGCCGAAACTCGGTATCCGCTAATGGAAAAATTGGCACTCGCTGTCATAACTTCGGCGAGAAAACTTAGACCGTATTTCCAATCTCATACCATCGTGGTACTTACCACTTTTCCGTTACGGACGATTCTACACAGTCCAAGCCAGTCTGGTAGACTCGCGAAGTGGGCGATTGAACTAAGCGAGTACGATATCGAATATCGTCCAAAAACCTGCACGAAATCGCAGGTACTCGCGGACTTCTTGGTAGAATTACCCGCGACGGACTTAACTAACGAGGATCCTGGTTCAACATGGGATCTCCATGTCGATGGATCCTCGTCCAAGCAAGGATCCGGAATCGGGATCCGACTCACTTCGCCGACAGGAGAAATCCTCGAGCAATCGTTCCGCTTGGATTTTCATGCATCAAACAACGAAGCAGAATATGAGGCGCTAATTGCGGGCCTACGTCTGGCCCATGGGCTGAAGATTCGAAATATTCACGCTTACTGCGACTCTCAGTTAGTCGCAAACCAATTCAGCGGAGAATACAAAGCAAGGGATGAAAGGATGAACGCATATTTGAAGGTCGTCCAAGACTTGGCCCACGACTTTCAGCAATTTGCGCTAACCAGGATTCCCCGCTCGGAAAACGTCCAAGCTGACGCTTTAGCCGCTCTCGCCTCAAGCTCGGATCCAGGGCTTAAAAGAATAATTCCCGTCGAATTCATAGAGCATCCGAGCATCGGACCGCCGGTAATCGCCAACCTGATCAGAACACAGATCGAAGGCGCGGAAGAAAACGAAGACCAACCGGAAGACGACGCAGACCAAACAGACTATGGCTGCGACACTCCCTGGCTAGAACCTATCAGAACCTACATCGTAGATGGTACCCTACCCGCGGAGAAATGGGCAGCCCGGAAAATAAAAATTCAGGCAACGCGATACGTAACCGTGGAAGGCAAAATCTACAAATGGCGATTCTCCGGACCTCTCATGACTTGCGCGGAAGGAGAAAAGGCGAGAAAAATCATGGAAGAGGTTCATTCCGGATCGTGCGGAAACCACTCCGGCGGAAGGTCTCTCGCAACAAAAATAAAACGCCACGGATTCTACTGGCCAACTATGGTAAAGGATTGCGAGAAGTTCGCTCGGAAATGCGAGAAGTGTCAGCGGCACGCTCCGACAATTGATCAGCCCGCCGAAATCCTCTCTTCTATCTCATCTCCGTACCCTTTCATGCGATGGTCAATGGACATCGTCGGACCGCTACACAAATCGAAACAAAAACGTTTCCTGCTGGTCCTCACAGATTTCTTTTCGAAATGGGTGGAAGCAGAATCCTACGCAAGTATCAAAGACGTGCAAGTCGAGAACTTCGTCTGGAAAAACATCATAACCAGACACGGTGTCCCATACGAAATCGTAACAGGCAACGGGTCTCAGTTTATTTCCACACGATTCGAGGCATTCTGCGAAAAATGGAAAATACGACTTAACAAGTCTACTCCCAGATACCCGCAGTGCAACGGACAGGCTGAAACCATAAACAAAACCGTCCTAGACGGATTGAAAAAACGCTTGGAAGCCAAAAAGGGACGATGGGCAGAAGAACTCGAAGGGGTCCTTTGGTCTCATCGAACCACTCCAAGACGAGCAACGGGGGAAACTCCGTTCGCTCTCGTTTACGGAGCAGAATGCATGATTCCGGCGGAGGTAGAATTCCCCGGCGTACGGGGGAGATTTCTTCCCGAACGGGAAGACCTGAACAATGCCATGCTGCTGGATAATCTTGACCTCATCAACGAGCGTCGCGACCAAGCCCTCATCCGGATTCAAAATTACCAGCAGGCCGCCGCAAAATACTACAACGCGAACATACGTCATCGAAGATTCAAAGAGGGTGATCTGGTCTTGCGAAAAGTCTTCCAAAACACTGCCGAACGAAACGCAGGAAAATTGGGGGCAAACTGGGAAGGACCATACAAAATCATAAAAGTCGTCCGACCAGGTTCGTATCAAATCGCAAACATGCAAGACGTAAAAATCCCGAGAACTTGGAATGCGATGCATCTCAAGAAATACTACCACTAGAACATAAACGTGGACCACAGAACTACGAGATGGCTTGATCCTCGAAAGAGGTACGTAGGCAACTCGCCAACCGGTGGGTTCAGCTATCCCCCCGATTTAAAAGGGGGGAAGTGGGATGCGTACACTCGCACGCTCCCACAATTTTCGAAAAAAAAAAAAAACTGAACTTTCGAAAACTTTCCACAATCAATTCGCCTAACGGCCTTAACAATGGATCCAGTATCCACCAAACAAACCATAAAACTATCGCCCGGAAACATTCCGCGATTTCTAAAAGCCCATAGTCCTTTATGGCATAAGAAAAACAAACTTCAAAGCACTGCGAGACGTCGCTTCGTGCCCGAACATCCGTTTTTCGATTAAAACCTTCATACGCCTTCTAAACGGCATCATATCGTTGTTGCTGATCACAACAAACGAACTCTAACGTCCTAAACAGACAAGCCACCTAAGGGTAGGCTCTTTTACATCCGACAAGGATCCCATAGCGCGCTATACAAAAAATCCAAATTTGGTTCAGCACTTCATAAAGGAAGTAGCTCGATTCGTGCCCATACAAATCATATAAGCCGATACCACTTCGCGGATTTTAAAACGGTACGAATCAGGTTAAAATCACAAACAGGCAAAACGAAAGCCGATTTGTCATCGCACAGCCTCAGTCTGAGAGTAAACCTAGGTCTTGCCCTAAACCCAGCCTTGCTGGTATCTTAAACATCTCATAGGCAAAGCGCCAATGACGCGAGATCCCAAAACTTGTCTCTTCACTCAAGTCTATACGTTTCCACGAATTTTCGCGTAAATCGTAAACCGCAGGAAAATCTCGCTTTGTACAAACTACGGATATGATGATCGTCAGGGAGGCAGGAATGAGACGACAACTCACACCCTGCCCCTCTAACTTCGACAAACAGAAGTTCTAAACGCAAAATATTTTATAAACGCATACCGCGAGTTCAATACAACGCCCTAAAAAGGGCAGGGATTCAAAGCCACCAACGGCCAGTCCCGAAATCATACATAATGGCCAACCAACGGCCGAAATACAATCAAAATAAAAATCCCCTCAGGGATTGATCAACCTAGGCGTCCTCCGGAACACCGCCTTCATTCTCCGACTCACCCGAAGCAGGAACAGCCTCGCCATCGCCCTCGCCGACCTCCTCACTGTTGGGCCCAAATATGACCCCCTAGCTAGTAAGAAACGATAATAGGCCGCGAAAGGCCCATCATGAATTCAATCTTCAAAAACAGCTAAGTCAGATCCGGAGGCTGTGAGCTGGAGATGTTCATCAGAGAGGTCAAGGAAAAGAGGCAGCTCGTTGACAAGTAAACAGGCGCAGGACCCGGTCAAAGAGGTAGCTGTTACAAATCCCTCAAATCACGGAGGAGATCTCGGGAACCAGTTGGTAGCGACCAAAGGGGGCCTGAAGCTATTTAAAGAAGACATCAAACAATAATCAAAGGATCTGCATTCTCTACGATTCATACACATTAGCTCTTAAATACTATTATCTCTTTGTAAACGTTATAAACATTCCTTGTAACCATTCTTTACCCAAATCATCAATAAAATCATCATTCATTCTATAAGTTCTTACGGGATTCAGCCCACGTTATCTTTCCCTAACCTTTTCCTAAATCTTAACCTGACCTAAAATCTAGGTGTGAGTTTTACCCCTCACAATTGGCGCCGTCTGTGGGGAAGAAACAATCGAATCCCTTACTCTAACTTGAGGATGAACCCTACCGATCAGACAACAAACCCGTCTGACCTTAAC
>NW_026617682.1:0-15914 GCF_000801105.2 Raphanus sativus
AAGAGAAGAGAAGAAGAGTTAAGCAGATTTGGAGATGGCACTATTACAGTAACTTTTATTTACCACAGTAAAATAAAAGTTACTGCTCAGTTAAAGGTAAAAGGAAGTTACCTTGATGGTGAGAAGAGATGGCAAGTGCTTTGGACTAAGGAAGAGTCTATGAATAGTGATCAGACCATTGTGGTCTGTGTGGAGGAAGAGAGGCGAGCATAGACAGCTTTGGACAGGCTGTAAAGGTCCAAAGCATGTGAGCTCTCTCAGCCCTTCATTTCAAACCAGCCAGCCTTGCCATGTTTGACCTCACATGCTTAGCATAGTGTTTTCTCTTTAGCTTCTGCGCAAACCCTTGTCTTACTTCTCTCTATATATACTCTTGTAATCACAACTTTGAGACTAATGAGAAATGTTCCTCCCAAATAGTAATTTCTGGTTTCTTCATTCTTAATCTCTTAGATCTTTGATTCACAAACTCTCTCAATCTCTTAAAACTCTTTCTAATCTCTAAAATATCATGGTATCAGAGCCAGGTTCATTAAAAGAAAGAGTATTTCGTGATCTTTGAAGAATGTTCTTGAGTGTTCTTGAGTGTTCTTGAGTTTTTGGTGAGCTAGATCTTTGAAAATTTGAGTTTGAGTCTGTTGGTGTTTCTTTTGGAGGACAAGCTACAAGGAGGTTCCTTTAGGTGTTTGACAAGCTCAGAAGGAGAGTCTAGCTTGCTGAGAAGCTTGGCGAGTTGTTTGGAGAGTCTTGGAGGAAGATCTAAGCTATAGCTTAGTACTTTGGATGTCGTTTGTGGATTGCTGAGTCTTGTGTGTTGATCTCTGTGTTTGCGGTTGGTTATTGATGAATAACAACCAGTGTAACAGGGAAATGGAGTGGAGTTGGTCAAGCTGGTTGAAGACAGCCTTGGAGAGCTGTGGGATTGGGAGAAATGATGTAAAGGTGGGATCTTTGAAGGAGGTCACTACTGATGGTGTAAAGGTGGGATCTTTGAAGGAGGTCACTACTGATGAGAGTAATGATAAAGGTGGAGTCTTTGAAGGAGATGGCTACTGATGGGAGTACACTGCTCAAGGGGATTGAAGAAGTTCATGAGAACAAGATCAGTCTTAGGAGAGTGCGTGAGGTCAAGGAGGGGATCCTTGGAGTTAGAGATCATCTAATGGAGCTGCAACACTTGTGGGATGAACTACAAGGGTTGAGAACTCGTGTGGATGCTACACCAAAGCAAGAGGTGATAGCAAGGCTCTTGGTGAGCATGGAGTTATCTTATGGATGGCTAGTAGAGATGGTTCTCAATGGAGAACAACTCGCAGATGTGGAAGGAATGTGTGTGCTGGTGGAGAGAGCACACAAGATGATGAGAGATTGGTTAACCATGAGTAGGAGTGAGGGCTCATGGAGGCTAACCAGGAGTAGGAGTGAGAGCTTCCGGAAGAAGAGGAAAGGGAGAATGCTTGCTAAGGGGTTTAGCAACATGATAAGGTGTAGGAAGAGAGTTGTGGGAGTATGCAACTACTCTGCCTATATGGGAGAAGGAAGCATGGTTCCAAAGAAGCCAGAAGTAGATGAGCATGTAACCAAGGAGGAATGGAGTGAGTTTGTTAAGCATATGTATGCTTTGGTTACGACCCGGAGGGATAGCTCTCCTACCAAAGCATACACATCAAACAAACCCATCATCATTGATTCTGGTGCAAGTCATCACATGATCAGTGATAGACATCTACTAAAGGATATAAAAACATCCAGTGGAGGAGTAAAGATAGCAAATGGGGACATGATCCCCATAGAAGGAGTGGGGAAGCTCAAACTGTTTGACAAGGAGACTAATGCATTCTACATGCCTCGGTTTGAATCAAACTTGCTATCAGTGAAGAGAGCAACGGTTGATCTAGGTTGTCAAGTAGTATTCAGGCCAGAAGAAGTGGAGTTTCAAGACTTAAAGACTGGAAGAGTCATTGGTAGAGGTGATAGCAAGAATCAGCTATACCATCTACTTGTGACCAAGGAGTTTCCTAATCCTATGTGTTTGAGCAGTGCTGCTGAGAAAGTGGACAACATGATTTGGCATGCAAGGCTAGGACATCCACACGCTCGTGCTATTGGATTGGTAATGCCTAAAATGTCATTCAACCACTTGGAGTGTGAAGCATGCATTCTAGGGAAGCATTGTAGGACAGTGTTCCCAACTTCAGAGACAACCTATGAGCATTGCTTTGATCTAGTTCACTCGGATGTGTGGACTGCTCCATGCATGTCTAGAGATAGCCAGAAGTACTTTGTGACTTTCATTGATGAGAAGTCAAAGTATACTTGGCTGACATTGCTTCCATCTAAGGACAGGGTGTTGGAGGCGTTTATGAACTTCCAGGCATATGTATCCAATCAATACAATGCCTCGGTGAAGATATTGAGGTCAGATAATGGAGGTGAATACATCAGCAATGCATTCAAGAGCCATCTAGCCAAGCATGGGATTGTGCACCAGACTAGTTGTCCTTATACACCACAGCAGAATGGTGTAGCTGAGAGGAAGAATAGGCACTTAATGGAGGTTGCAAGGTCAATGATGTTTCATGCAAATGTCCCAAAGAAATTTTGGGGAGATGCTGTGCAAACTGCTTGCTATCTTATCAACCGGGTCCCAACAAGGATTCTGAAGGATGTGTCTCCATTTGAGGTGTTGAATAAGAAGAAGCCTTTCATTGATCATCTAAGGGTATTTGGATGTGTGTGCTATGTGATGACTCCAGGAGAGCTGAGGAACAAGTTGGAAGCCAAGAGTACAAAGGCTATGTTCATTGGATACTCCAACACACAAAAGGGTTATAAGTGTTATGATCCTGATGAAAAGAGAGTGATGGTGTCTAGAGAAGTGAGGTTTGTTGAAACAAAAGGGTATTATGAAGAAAAGGAGTGGGAGAATTTGAAGGATTTGTCTCAAGCTCCATCTGATAGGGCAACAACACTGAGAGTGATGTTGGAAAGGTTAGGGATAGGAGTATCCCTGGATCCTAGTTCTGGAAGAAGAGAGTCTTCCAACCAGCATGGTGAAGCTGTGAGAACAACTCCTCTTGATCATGAGAGGGGGAATGGAACTGAATCTCAAAATCAAGGAGATTCAAGTCAACAACATGATCAAGAGGCGACTGCTGGAGTAGAGAGTGGTGCTCAATCTAGTGAAGATGAGCAAAGAGAAGATACTTCTACTGGTTCAGATACTCAATCTAGTGAAGATTGGGGAGAAGATTCTGGTGGATCAAATGAGAGTGGTGAACAAGAGCCACAAGAAGAGGAACAAGTGCAAGAGTTAAGGAGAAGCACTAGGGTGAAGAGAGATTCCTCCAACTGGGTAAACACAAGGGTGTACTACAATGCCCAGGCTGTGGAGCATCCATCTCAAGCCGTGTGTTCCTTTGCAGAGTTCCCGGATGAACATGTAGCTTTCACAGTAAGCTTGGATGAGTGTTACATCCCAAGAACTTATGAGGAAGCTGTAGCTATAAAAGAGTGGAGAGAATCAGTGGCTGATGAGTCTGGAGCTATGATTAAAAATGAAACTTGGTATGAGAGTGAGCTACCTAAAGGGAAGAAGGCAGTGACTAGTAAATGGGTGTTCACAATCAAGTTCTATCCTGATGGGAGAATAGAGAGGCGCAAGTCTAGGCTGGTGGCAAGAGGATTTACTCAGACATATGGTGAGGACTATGTGGAGACCTTTGCACCAGTGGCTAAACTCCATACTATCAGGATTGTATTGTCTCTAGCTGTGAATCTTGAGTGGGATTTGTGGCAGATGGATGTGAAGAATGCATTTCTTCAAGGAGAATTGGAAGATGAGGTGTATATGCATCCACCACCAGGTCTTGAACATCTAGTCAAGAAGGGCAATGTGCTGAGGTTAAAGAAAGCTATCTATGGTCTTAAGCAGTCTCCAAGGGCGTGGTACAATAAGCTAAGTACTACACTGAATGGGAGAGGATTCAGGAAGTCAGAATTGGATCACACTCTCTTTACCTTAACCACTCCATCAGGCATTATTGTGTTGCTTGTCTATGTTGATGATATCATCATCACCGGAAGTGATAAGGAAGGCATCAAGGCTACAAAGGAGTATCTTAAAGCAAGTTTTGAGATCAAAGACTTGGGAGAAATGAAATACTTTCTTGGGATTGAGATATGCAGATCAAAGGAAGGGTTGTTTCTGTCTCAAAGGAAGTATGTGATTGATCTCTTGAAAGGAGCTGATGCATATGGGGGAAAGACAGCAAAGATGCCAATGGAGGATGGTTACAAGGTTCCACGTGAGGGGGAGATTGAGGATAGCAAGCCATTTCATGATCCTAAGCTATACAGGAAGATAGTGGGGAAACTGATCTACCTTACCATCACAAGACCTGATGTGTGCTTTGCGGTGAATCAAGTGAGTCAGCACATGCAAGTTCCTAAGGAGCATCATTGGAGAATGGTGGAAAGGATCTTGATGTATCTGAATGGAACGACTGGTCTTGGAGTTTGGATGGGATGTAACAAGAGTACTGAGGTTGTAGGCTACTGTGATGCGGATTGGGCTGGAGACCGAGCAGACAGAAGATCAACAACCGGCTATTGTACATTCATTGGAGGTAATCTTGTCACATGGAAGAGCAAGAAGCAGAAGGTGGTGTCTTGTTCTAGTGCTGAGGCTGAGTATAGAGCTATGCTTAAGCTCACTAACGAGCTAGTATGGATCAAGGGGATTCTGAAGCATTTGGAGATTGAGCAAGCAACTCCAATGGTGATGCACTGTGATAATCAAGCAGCCATCCATATAGCCTCTAACTCAGTGTTCCATGAAAGAACCAAACACATTGAGGTGGATTGTCACAAGGTGAGGCAGATGATGATACTTGGGGTAATTCTGCCTTGTTACACTAGAAGTGAGGATCAGTTGGCTGATGTGTTCACAAAGGCAGCAAGGCAAAAGACAATGGAGTCCATTCATATCAGATTGGGGCTCATTGATCTTTCGCCTAAGCACTAGCTTATACACTCTCCTGATCATGTGATCTCTACTCTTTCCTCATTAAGGTTTTGTCCCAATGGGTTTTCCTTAATGAGGTTTTAACGAGGGAGATCTCATGGTCCTTCCAAGCTTGACTTGTTTCACATGGTCAAGCTTGAGGGGGAGTGTTGAGATGAGATGCTAAGAAGAGAAGAGAAGAAGAGTTAAGCAGATTTGGAGATGGCACTATTACAGTAACTTTTATTTACCACAGTAAAATAAAAGTTACTGCTCAGTTAAAGGTAAAAGGAAGTTACCTTGATGGTGAGAAGAGATGGCAAGTGCTTTGGACTAAGGAAGAGTCTATGAATAGTGATCAGACCATTGTGGTCTGTGTGGAGGAAGAGAGGCGAGCATAGACAGCTTTGGACAGGCTGTAAAGGTCCAAAGCATGTGAGCTCTCTCAGCCTTTCATTTCAAACCAGCCAGCCTTGCCATGTTGACCTCACATGCTTAGCATAGTGTTTTCTCTTTAGCTTCTGCGCAAACCCTTGTCTTACTTCTCTCTATATATACTCTTGTAATCACAACTTTGAGACTAATGAGAAATGTTCCTCCCAAATAGTAATTTCTGGTTTCTTCATTCTTAATCTCTTAGATCTTTGATTCACAAACTCTCTCAATCTCTTAAAACTCTTTCTAATCTCTAAAATATCAGCCTGTTCGGACATATGGCAATATCTTCATGATTCTTATCAAACCAGGATGAACCACGATCTAAGAAGCTTTATTTGGAACCACTAATCAGTGGAGAATAACCAGGAAGTTGAATAAATCTCATAGGAGTTGTTAGTAAGAAGATATACCACTTTCTATCCAGATGATTCCAGATTAGCCTATTCGGACATATGTCAATATCTTCATGATTCTTATCAAACCAGGATGAACCATATATAAGAAGCTTGATTGGGAACCACTAATCAGTGGAGAATAAGCAGGAAGTTGAATAAATCTCACAGGAGTTGTGAGTAAGAAGATATCCCACTTTATATCAAGATGATTCCAGATTAGCCTGTTCGGACATATGGCAATATCTTCATGATTCTTATCAACCAGGATGAACCACGATCTAAGAAGCTTTATTTGGAACCACTAATCAGTGGAGAATAACCAGGAAGTTCAATAAATCTCATAAGTGTTGTGAGCAAGAAGAATCCCACCTTCTATCAGATGATTCTAGATTTGCATGTCGGACATATGCCATTATCTTCATGATTCTTATCAAACCAGGATGAACCCTTTCTAAGAAGCTTTATTTGGAACCACTAATCAGTGGAGAAAAACCAGGAAGTTGAATAAATCTCACAGGAGTTGTGAGTAAGAAGATATCCCACTTTATATCCAGATGATTCCAGATTAGCCTGTTCGGACATATGGCAATATCTTCATGATTCTTATAAACCAGGATGAACCACGATCTAAGAAGCTTTATTTGGAACCACTAATCAGTGGAGAATAACCAGGAAGTTGAATAAATCTCATAGGAGTTGTGATTAAGAAGATATCCCACTTTCTATCCAGATGATTCCAGATTAGCCTGTTCGGACATATGGCAATATCTTCATGATTCTATCAAACCAGGAGAACCACGATCTAAGAAGCTTTATTTGGAACCACTAATCAGTGGAGAATAACCAGGAAGTTGAATAAATCTCATAGGAGTTGTGAGTAAGAAGATATCCCACTTCTATCCAGATGATTCCAGATTAGCCTGTTCGGACATAAGGCAATATCTTCATGATTCTTATTAAACCAGGATGAACCAATATATAAGAAGCTTGACTGGTAACAACTAATCAGTGGAGAATAACCAGGAAGTTGAATAAGTCTCATAGGAGTTTTTGATTAAGAAGATATCCCACTTTCTATCCAGATGATTCCAGATTAGCCTGTTCGGACATATGGCAATATCTTCATGATTCTTATCAACCAGGATGAACCACGATCTAAGAAGCTTTATTTGGAAACACTAATCAGTGGAGAATAACCAGGAAGTTGAATAAATCTCATAAGTGTTGTGAGCAAGAAGATATCCACCTTCTATCCCGATGATTCTAGATTTGCCTGTTCGGACCATTGCCGTTATCTTCATGATTCTTATCAAACCAGGATGAACCACGATCTAAGAAGCTTTATTTGGAACCACTAATCAGTGGAGAATAACCAGGAAGTTGAATAAATCTCATAAGTGTTGTGAGCAAGAAGATATCCCACCTTCTATCCAGATGATTCTAGATTGCCCTGTTCGGACATATGCCATTATCTTCATGATTCTTATCAAACCAGGATGAACCACGATCTAAGAAGCTTTATTGGAACCACTAATCAGTGGAGAATAACCAGGAAGTTGAATAAATCTCATAGGAGTTGTGAGTAAGAAGATATCCCACTTTCTATCCAGATGATTCCAGATTGGCCTGTTCGACATATGGCAATATCTTCATGATTCTTATCAACCAGGATGAACCACGATCTAAGAAGCTTTATTTGGAACAACTAATCAGTGGAGAATAACCAGGAAGTTGAATAAATTTCATAGGAGTTGTGAGTAAGAAGATATCCCACTTTCTATCCCAGATGATTCCAGATTAGCCTGTTCGGACATATGGCAATATCTTCATGATTCTTATCAAACCAGGATGAACCACGATCTAAGTGACATTTAGAGATAGAAAGAGTTTTAAGAGATTGAGAGGGTTTGTGAATCAAAGATCTAAGAGTTTAAGAACAAAGAAAATCATCTTTTACTATTTGAGAGCTCATACAGCATAATCTTATTAATGAGCTGAGATTACAAATATATAGAAAGAGAGGAATCAGAGGTTTGCGCAAATGAACCTAGACAGTTTACTATACTAAGCATGTGGAGTCAACATAGCAAGGCTGGATGGTTTGAATTGTATGGCTGAGAGAGCTCACATGCTTTGGACCTTTACAGCCTGTCCAAAGCTGTATGTGCGCCTCTCTTCCTTCACACAAGACTCAACGGTCTGATCACTATTCAAAGCCTCTCCTTTAGTCCAAAGCTCTTGCCATCTCTTCTCACTTGCCCGGGTAACTTCTTTTCACCTTTCACTATTACAGTAACTTCTTATTTACTGTGGTAACTAAAAGTTACTGTAATAGTGCCAACTCCAAATATGCTCAACACTTCTTCTCTTCTCTTATTATCACTTCATCTCAACACTCCCCCTCAAGCTTGACCATGTGAAACAAGTCAAGCTTGGAAGGACCATGAGATCTCCCTCGTTAAAACCTCATTAAGGAAAACCCATTGGGACAACAAAACCTTAATGAGGAAAGAGTAGAGATCACATGATCAGGAGAGTGTATAGACTAGTGCTTAGGCGAAAGATCAATGAGCCCCAATCTGATATGAATGGACTCCATTGTCTTTTGCCTTGCTGCCTTTGTGAACACATCAGCCAACTGATCCTCACTCCTAGTGTAACAAGGCAGAATAACCCCAAGTATCATCATCTGCCTCACCTTGTGACAATCCACCTCAATGTGTTTGGTTCTTTCATGGAACACTGAGTTAGAGGCTATATGGATGGCTGCTTGATTATCACAGTGCATAACCATTGGAGTTGCTTGCTCAATCTCCAAATGCTTCAGAATCCCCTTGATCCATACTAGCTCGTTAGTGAGCTTAAGCATAGCTCTATACTCAGCCTCAGCACTAGAACAAGACACCACCTTCTGCTTCTTGCTCTTCCATGTGACAAGATTACCTCCAATGAATGTACAATAGCCGGTTGTTGATCTTCTGTCTGCTCGGTCTCCAGCCCAATCCGCATCACAGTAGCCTACAACCTCAGTGCTCTTGTTACATCCCATCCAAACTCCAAGACCAGTCGTTCCATTCAGATACATCAAGATCCTTTCCACCATTCTCCAATGATGCTCCTTAGGAACTTGCATGTGCTGACTCACTTGATTCACCGCAAAGCACACATCAGGTCTTGTGATGGTAAGGTAGATCAGTTTCCCCACTATCTTTCTGTATAGCTTAGGATCATGAAATGGCTTGCTATCCTCAATCTCCCCCTCACGTGGAACCTTGTAACCATCCTCCATTGGCATCTTTGCTGTCTTTCCCCCATATGCATCAGCTCCTTTCAAGAGATCAATCACATACTTCCTTTGAGACAGAAACAACCCTTCCTTTGATCTGCATATCTCAATCCCAAGGAAGTACTTCATTTCTCCCAAGTCTTTGATCTCAAAACTTGCTTTAAGATACTCCTTTGTAGCCTTGATGCCTTCCTTATCACTTCCTGTGATGATGATATCATCAACATAGACAAGCAACACAATAATGCCGGATGGGGTGGTTAAGGTAAAGAGAGTGTGATCCAACTCTGACTTCCTGAATCCTCTCCCATTCAGTGTAGTGCTTAGCTTATTGTACCACGCCCTTGGAGACTGCTTAAGACCATAGATAGCTTTCTTTAACCTCAGCACATTGCCCTTCTTGACTAGATGCTCAAGACCTGGTGGTGGATGCATATACACCTCATCTTCCAATTCTCCTTGAAGAAATGCATTCTTCACATCCATCTGCCACAAATCCCACTCAAGATTCACAGCTAGAGACAGTACAATCCTGATAGTATGGAGTTTAGCTACTGGTGCAAAGGTCTCCACATAGTCCTCACCATATGTCTGAGTAAATCCCCTTGCCACCAGCCTAGACTTGCGCCTCTCTATTCTCCCATCAGGATAGAATTTGATTGTGAACACCCATTTACTAGTCACTGCCTTCTTCCCTTTAGGTAGCTCACTCTCATACCAAGTTTCATTTTTAATCATAGCTCCAGATTCATCAGCCACTGATTCTCTCCACTCTTTTATAGCTACAGCTTCCTCATAAGTCCTCGGGATGTAACACTCATCCAAGCTCACTGTGAAAGCTACATGATCATCCGGAAACTCTGCAAAGGAACACACAGCTTGAGAGGGATGTTCCACAGCCTGGGCATTGTAGTACACTCTTGTGTTTACCCAGTTGGAGGGATCTCTCTTCACTCTAGTGCTTCTCCTTAACTCCTGCACCTGTTCCTCTTCTTGTGGCTCTTGTTCCTCAGCTTGATCACCACTCTCATTTGATCCACCAGAATCTTCTCCCCAATCTTCACTGGACTGAGTATCTGAACCAGTAGAAGTAGCTTCTCTTTGCTCATCTTCACTAGATTGAGCACCACTCTCTACTCCAGCAGTCGCCTCTTGATCATGTTGTTGACTTGAATCTCCTTGATTTTGAGATTCAGTTCCATTCCCCTCTCATGATCAAGAGGAGTTGTTCTCACAGCTTCACCATGCTGGTTGGAAGACTCTCTTCCTCCAGAACTCGGATCCGGGGATACTCCTATCCCTAACCTCTCCAACATCACTCTCAGTGTTGTTGCCCTATCAGATGGAGCTTGAGACAAATCCTTCAAATTTCCCACTCCTTTTCTTCATAATACCCTTTAGTTTCAACAAACTTCACTTCTCTAGACACCATCACTCTCTTTTCATCAGGATCATAACACTTATAACCCTTTTGTGTGATGGAGTATCCAATGAACATAGCTTTGGTACTCTTGGCTTCCAACTTATTCCTCAGTTCTCCTGGAGTCATCACATAGCACACACATCCAAATACCCTTAGATGATCAATGAAAGGCTTCTTCTTATTCAACACCTCAAATGGAGACACATCATTCAGAATCTTTGTTGGGACCCGGTTGATAAGATAGCAAGCAGTTTGCACAGCATCTCCCCAAAATCTCTTTGGGACATTTGCATGAAACATCATCGACCTTGCAACCTCCATTAAGTGCCTATTCTTCCTCTCAGCTACACCATTCTGTTGTGGTGTATAAGAACAACTAGTCTGGTGCACAATCCCATTCTTGGCTAGATGGCTCTTGAATGCATTGCTGATGTATTCACCTCCATTATCTGACCTCAATATCTTCACGGAAGCATTGTATTGATTGGATACATATGCTTGGAAGTTCATAAATGCCTCCAACACCCTGCCCTTAGATGGAAGCAATGTTAGCCAAGTATACTTTGACTTCTCATCAATGAAAGTCACAAAGTATTTCTGGCTATCTCTGGACATGCATGGAGCAGTCCACACATCCGAGTGAACTAGATCAAAGCAATGCTCATAGGTTGTCTCTGAAGTTGGGAACACTGTCCTACAATGCTTCCCTAGAATGCATGCTTCACACTCCAAATGGTTTAATGACATGTTAGGCATTACCAATCCCATAGCCCGAGCGTGTGGATGTCCTAGCCTTGCATGCCAAATCATGTTGTCCACTTCTCAGCAGCACTGCTCAAACACATAGGATCAGGAGACTCCTTGGTCACAAGGAGATGGTATAGCTGATTCTTGCTATCACCTCTACCAATGACTCTTCCAGTCTTTAAGTCTTGAAACTCCACCTCTTCTGGCCTGAATACTACTTGACAACCTAGATCAACCGTTGCTCTCTTCACTGATAGCAAGTTTGATTCAAACCGAGGCATATAGAAGGCATTAGTTTCCTTATCAAACAGTTTGAGTTTCCCCACTCCTTCTATGGGAATCATGTCCCCATTTGCTATCTTTACTCCTCCACTGGATGTTTTTATATCCTTTAGTAGATGTCTATCACTGATCATGTGATGACTCGCACCAGAATCAATGATAATGGGTTGTTTGATGTGTATGCTTTGGTAGGAGAGCTATCCCTCCGGGTCGTAACCAAAGCATACATATGCTTAACAAACTCACTCCATTCCTTCTTGGTTACATGCTCATCTACTTCTGGCTTCTTTGGAACCATGCTCCCTTCTCCCATATAGGCAGAGTAGTTGCATACTCCCACAACTCTCTTCCTACACCTTCTCATGTTGCTAAACCCCTTAGCTAGCATTCTCCCTTTCCTCTTCTTCCGGAAGCTCTCACTCCTACTCCCGGTTAGCCTCCATGAGCCCTTACTCCTACTCATGGTTAACCAACCTCTCATCATCTTGTGTGCTCTCTCCACCAGTACACACATTCCTTCTACATCCGCAAGTTGTTCTCCATTGAGAACCATCTCTACTAGCCATCCATAAGATGACTCCATGCTCGCCGAGAGCCTTGCTATCACCTCTTGCTTTGGTGTAGCATCCACATGAGTTCTCAACTCTTGTAGCTCATCCCACAAGTGTTGCAACTCCATTAGATGATCTCTAACTCCAAGGATCCCCTCCTTGACCTCATACACTCTCCTAAGACTGATCTTGTTCTCATGAACATCTTCAATCCCCTTGAGCAGTGTACTACCATCAGTGGCCATCTCCTTCAAAGACTCCACCTTTACATTACTCTCATCAGTGGTGACCTCCTTTAAAGATCCCACCTTTACACCATTTCTCCCAATCCCACAGCTCTTCAAGGCTGTCTTCAACCAGATTGACCAATTCCACTCCATTTCCCTGTTACACTTGTTGTTATTCATCAATAACCAACCGCAAACACAGAGATCAACACACAAGACTCAGCAATCCACAAACACCATCCAAAGGACCAAGCTTTAGCTTAGATCTTCCTCCAAGACTCTCCAAACAACTCGCCAAGCTTCTCAGCAAGCTAGACTCTCCTTCTGTGCTTGTCAAACACCTAAAGGAACCTCCTTGAAACTTGTCCTTCAAAAGAAACACCAACAGACCCAAACTCAAATTTTCAAAGATCTAGCTCACTAAAAACACTCAAGAACACTCAAGAACATTCTTCAAAGATCACGAAATACTCTTTCTTTTAATGAACCTGGCTCTGATACCATGACATTTTAGAGATTAGAAAGAGTTTTAAGAGATTGAGAGGGTTTGTGAATCAAAGATCTAAGAGTTTAAGAACAAAGAAATCATCTTTACTATTTGAGAGCTCATACAGCATAATCTTATTAATGAGCTGAGATTACAAATATATAGAAAGAGAGGAATCAGAGGTTTGCGCAAAATGAACCTAGACAGTTTACTATACTAAGCATGTGGAGTCAACATAGCAAGGCTGGATGGTTTGAATTGTATGGCTGAGAGAGCTCACATGCTTTGGACCTTTACAGCCTGTCCAAAGCTGTATGTGCGCCTCTCTTCCTTCACACAAGACTCAACGGTCTGATCACTATTCAAAGCCTCTCCTTTAGTCCAAAGCTCTTGCCATCTCTTCTCACTTGCCCGGGTAACTTCTTTTCACCTTTCACTATTACAGTAACTTCTTATTTACTGTGGTAACTAAAAGTTACTGTAATAGTGCCAACTCCAAATATGCTCAACACTTCTTCTCTTCTCTTATATCACTTCATCTCAACACTAAGAAGCTTATTTGGAACCACTAATCAGTGGAGAATAACCAGGAAGTTGAATAAATCTCATAGGAGTTGTGAGTAAGAAGATATCCCACTTTCTATCCAGATGATTCCAGATTAGCCTGTTCGGACATATGTCAATATCTTCATGATTATTATCAAACCAGGATGAACCAAATATAAGAAGCTTGATTGGGAACCACTAATCAGTGGAGAATAACCAGGAAGTTGAATAAATCTCACAGGAGTTGTGAGTAAGAAGATATCCCCACTTTATATCCAGATGATTCCAGATTAGCCTGTTCGGACATATGGCAAATATCTTCAAGATTCTTATCAAACCAGGATGAACCCTGATCTAAGAAGCTTTATTTGAACCACTAATCAGTGGAGAATAACCAGGAAGTTGAATAAGTCTCATAGGAGTTGTGATTAAGAAGATATCCCGTTTCTATCCAGATGATTCCAGATTAGCCTGTTCGGACATATGGCAATATCTTCATGATTCTTATCAAACCAGGATGAACCTGTTAGAAATATGAGAAACAGAGTATGAAACAGAGTAAAGAACAGAGTAAAGAGTGGGAGAGAGAGAGAGAGAGTTGGCGAGTGAGAGAGATTGAAAGGAGAACTCTTTCCCTTAGTTTATTCAGATCACATGGTTACAATATTTATAAACTTTACAATCAGAATCAAGACAAGAGAAATAAGAATAAAGAAAGAAGCTGCTGGTTGATGAAAGGGACATCTCATAAACGGCTCCCTTCCCATAAGTGGAACATGTGATCTTTTCTATTTTAAATTGCAAGTTGCAGCCTGAAGTCCCAACGGTTCTCTTTGACTTCTAAGCTCCTCTTTGTCGATTTAAAACCTTGTCTTGCCTTCCAAACCAAGCTAGGTCTCTACTGCTTGCTTGTAAGTCAAGACTTGTACGGCCATGCTTGCTCCACAAGCATGTATGAACCACATTGTTCCAATGCGCCTAGCTACTCTCCTTCTCTCTTCTTCTCTCTTATGTCTTCATGTCAATACTCCCCTCAAGCTTTACCATAAGGTATGGTGAAGCTTGGAACCCATGTAAACATCCCTCATTTAAACCTTTTGTGTGAAAAACCCAATGGGACAAAAACACACAATAGGAAAAAGAGTAGATGTTCCATGGCTTAAGGGGATCATGATCTGTTCAAGTCTATGAGCCCCAATCTTGGATGAATGGGCTCACAGACTTTAGTGCTTGCTCCTTTGGTGAAGATATCAGCCAGCTGATCTTCACTTCTAGTGTAGCAAGGTAAGATAATCTTCTGCTCCACTGCTTGTCTAACCTTGTGACAATCCACTTCAATATGCTTTGTCCTCTCATGAAACACTGAGTTTGAAGCTATGTGAATGGCTGCCTGGTTATCACAGTGCATAGTGATTGGTGTTGTTGCCTCAATGCCCAAGTCTCTTAGCAGGTTTCTGATCCATATGAGCTCACTAGTAAGCTTCCTCATTGCTCTATATTCTGCCTCAGCACTTGAACATGATACCACCTTCTGTTTCTTGCTTTTCCAAGTTACCAGATTGCCTCCTATGAAGGTGCAATAGCCAGTGGTAGACCTCCTGTCCACTCTATCACCAGCCCAATCTGCATCACAATACCCTACAATCTCTGTGCTTTTGTTGCAACCCATCCAAACACCTTGACCAGGAGCCTCCCTTAGGTATCTCAAGATCCTCTCCACCATGTTCCAATGGTGAACCTTTGGTGCGTTTGCATATGCTGGGCTCACTTGGTTGACAGCAAAGCAAATGTCTGGTCTTGTGATGGTGAAGATAGATCAGCTTCCCCACCATTCTTCTATAGAGTTTGAAGTCTTCCAAATGGTGTATCTTCAAACTCCCCCTCACGCAAAATCTTGTAACCATCTTCAAGTGGTGTCTTGGCTACTTTCCACCAAGCTCTCCTGCCTCATTTAAAAGATCAAAGTGTGTACTTCCTTTGGCATAAGAAAAGCCCCTCTTTAGAGCGGCATATTTCTATCCCAAGGAAGTACTTAAGCTCTCCCAAATCTTTAATATCAAATGAGGATTTAAGAAAAGCTTTAGTTGAAATTATACCTTCCTTGTTGCTGCCAGTGATGATAATATCATCAACATAAATGAGGATTACAACAATGCCTTGCTTGCTTGTGAGAGTGAAGAGAGTATGGTCAGATTCTGATTCTCACAAACCCTCTTCCATTAAGGGTTGTGCTCAGCTGGTGATACCAGGCTCTTGGGTGATTGCTTCAATCCATAGATTGCCTTCTTCAATCTAAGTACATTTCCTGGTTTGACCATGTCTTCCATTCCTGGTGGTGGTCTCATGTAGACCTCATCTTCTAATTCTCCTTGAAGAAATGCATTCTTGACATCCATTTGCCAGAGATCCCATTCCAAGTTGACAGCCAAGGAGAGAACAACTCTTAATGGTGTGAAGCTTAGCCACTGGTGCAAAACATATCCAAATAGTCTTCTCCATAGACTTGAGTGTACCCTCTTGCAAACCA